>NW_027312169.1:0-37449 GCF_040954645.1 Diabrotica undecimpunctata | reverse complement strand
ACGCGCTTATCTCAGAGTCTTGTTAATATCTTTGACAATAATGCCTAAAAGAAAACCTTGAAGTAGAACATATCTCTGATAACGCAGAAAGATACGAAAAGGAAGCTGAAGCACAAAAAGAAGAAATCTAAAAAAGAAGAAACTGGGAAAAATCTAATCAAGAGGTTTTTTGATGAAAGTGATTTACCTAAAGGAGAAAAGAAAGAACAAACAACACAAGAAGAAGAGAAGGAAGATATTAAAGACGAAGAGTCGGAGTGGGGAAGTACGAAAAGGCTAGAGATACAACCTACGACAGTATAAGATATAGACAGTTTAATAAAAACCCACTTTGGAGATTACAACCCGCCAGATCATATGACAAGATTCGGGACAAATATATCTGAAGGTGACAAGAGCAGAAAAACATGCATCTGAATCTTCTGATAACGAAGAAAAGAAGAAACTAAAGATGAAAATGAAGAAGGTAGAAATGAAAATGAAGAATCCAGAAACGAAAATGAGAATCCAGAAACGAAAATGAGAATCAGAAACGAAATTGAGAAGAATCTAGGAGATGAAAATGAAGAATCTAGAGATGAAATGAAGAATCGGAATCCAAGATGAAAAACAAAAGTCTAAAGATGAGAAGAGAAGAAGCTAATAATGGCAATGATAACGAAAACGAAGAAAATAGCAAAAATCAATGAATTGGAACGGCAACATGAACAAGGAATTCCCCTCAAGTGTTTCGAAGTTGGGACAAGGAACGGAAATATGATGATTTTTATAAAGCATTTAAAAAAGACAAAAACAAATAAAAAAAATATTAAACAACAGGAAAAAGGAAAATGACATACTATTATAAAATCTCAATTCTGCCGATGATGATGGTGATGAAAAAATAAAAGAAAGGACTCATCGAAACTATTGAAAAGTTTAAGTACAAAGATGAAAAGAAATCAAATCGCTGAAAGAAAAAGAAAAGGTCAAAGATTTTAACGTACTATGATATGTTACAAGAAAATCAAAGATGCCTTTTACTAAAAATCTAGGAAGGAATAACAAACACAAGTTTCCGCGAAAGACAAAGTAAAGAATTATGTTAAGTCTGAACCCAAGAAGCAATTGTACTGATTAAAGACAATCACGATCTACAGACAAGACAGGGATTCATCCTCTATACTTCCAGGTGTCTGGCGTATCGGCAGCCTTTTCCGAGCTCTACAAAGCAAACAAACCTAATAGCGGTTCCCTTTGACCCACGGACTACAGCGCCTCAGAATTTAGGGATAAAATAACCGAACAAAAGAGACCTAGAGGGATACGTAGGACGGGTAGAACAAATCAGACTTTACGAGAAGGACAACGAGTATGTGCATTCGAACAGTTATAACGGAAGAATTTTCCTTATGACATCGACATTTCCGAGCCAAAACTCGCGATTATAAGGCACTTGAAGAGCCAAGTAATACAAAGAGGTAGATGATAAGCTTATCACCAACGCTAAGATTCTGAGTAAGGAGTTGGGAAGGAAAACTAGTTGTTGTTAGGGTGATGAAACCATCGACAGTGATTACATAAGTAACGAATTCAGGTTTATGTACTCGTCCAAGTTTTTATATTATTTACATTCGCAGTTCAACACATTTTTTTTTGTATTTTCTATCAATTCTGTCCAGATGTTTAATATTAAGTTTTTAAAATGTTTTTGCCTATTATTATTAAGCTCATTGCATTCATAAGCTTTTTGCTATTGTCGTCAAGCTCTAACGTTTTTTACATAAAAATCATTTGATTTCAGTTCTTCTGAGATTTATTGTTCAATTTCTTTGTACTATGATTATTATCTATATTTTTTTATCCCTTCTTTCAATCGTTAGGTATTTCTTCCATGTTTTCATTTTTTCCATTCTATTTTTGTATCATCCATAAGCTTGGGTTCATTCTTTGTTTTAGTATATTTGATCCTACTATTCTTATTAATATCATTCTTTAGAAAGAAAATGCTAGGTTGTTTGTATCTGAATACCATACATTCAAAAGTTTTTCGACGATGTATCCATATATTGCATTTTATCAGGATGTCCGTCGAATGCCTTTGTCAAAGTCTATCAAGTAATCATTAGCGATTGGTTTTATTCGATGAATTTGTCTGTTTAAGTTGTCTTTTAAAATTGCGTTTGTTTTAGATTCTATTTTTTCGAAAGCCTTGTAGGACGGGGCGGGTATCAGTTTTGGGTTGAAGTTACATCGTTATAGTATCGTATTTTTTTGTTTTATACTGCTTCGAAATATTATTTGTTATGATAATTTCACTTCAAAGGTGAGCTTATTTTTTATTAAAGCTTTGGGAAAAAAATTTTTTATTTAAAAAAATATAGATATAATTTTTTCAATTTTCAATTTACCAATACAACATCTAATAAAAAAAGCTTAAATTAAAAGATTTTACAGTTATGTCTTCTAGATTTATCTAATTTTTAATTTTTTGTATATTATATTAAATATTTAATTTTTTTGCCTTTAAAATAGTTTAAAAAATGACTGTTAGTATAATCGATTCGGAATTTAATACATTTTAAATAAAAAATTAATTTATGAAATCCGGATTCATTCCTTATTAAGGTCATTTTTTAAAGGATTGCATGCAAAAAATTTTAAATTCAGATAATTTTATTGGTGTCTAAATATAATAACCTTAAAAAAATAAGAAATTAAATAATTTTATGAGATACAATCTATTCCTAATCTAAGCCTTTTATTATTATATTTTACTTGGTGTATTTGAAAAATTATTCTATTTGTTTAGTAGCTTAAAAATTGTACAGTTCCTTTAAAAATATCCCAGGCTCTTCTATTCAACGAATTTCAATTATGCTAATTTTATCGGAAAGTTTGGAAATACTTTTATGTGTAAAAAATTTTACCATCGTATATAGCTATTCGGACTTTTGGAGACGGCTGTTCTGGAAAAGTTCATTTGATATACATAGTACCACTTCTCTCAGGTTGCGCCAGCCATGGAATTCTACGCCTCCCTATGCTCTCTTTCCTTGGATCTTTCCCTGTATAATCAGTTGGAGCAAGGGTATTTCTCTGCCACGTGTAATAATGTCCGAGATATTCCAATTTTCTTGTTTTAATTATATTCTAAATTTCTATTTCTTTATTCATCCTTCTCAGAACCTTCTTTGTTTGTGACGTTTTTCGTCCCCACGATATTTCAGAATTCTTCTATACACCCACAGCTCGAGTGTTCCCGTTTTTTCATTGATGTCGCATTCAAGGTCCATGATTCCATTCCATAAAACAAAGTCGTAAAAAACATAGCACCTCGCCAACCTAACTCTTGATTCAATTTTTAAATCCCTTTGTACATAGCATTCTTCTCATTTTGTTGAAATTTGCTCTAACCTTTTCTATTCTGATTTTGATTTCCAGAATGTAATCATTTGTGGAAGTTAATCATTGTTCCCCAGATACGCATAATTGTCCCTCTTGGGGTCCACTGTTCGACGTTGGTTTCGTGTATTAGAACATTCTCGTTAATTTCTTTGACTTTTCGATATTCTCATAAATATCGTCTTCTTGACGTTCATTGTAGACCGTACTCTTTTCCATACTCTTTTTTCAACGGTTTGGCAGCCGTAGCTCAGTGGCTGTGTTTACTGCTTAACAAGGCGGAGGGCCCGAGTTCGAATCCTGGCACCGACAAAAATTTTCAATTTCTTAATTTACTGAGCTGCCACCGTGCTTCGGGGGCCGTAAAGCTGTCGGTCTCGGCTACGAAAGGTGGTCGGTTAAGTCATATTAGGGGGCGCTTGCGCGACCTGAAAACCCTAACACTAGACCTTAGCCAGAGGTTACTCGTAACTTACTTACTTACATCTCTTTCAATTATCTAGCTCCCATTATCTCTGTGATTTTCGCCTTTCATATTTGTTGTTATTCTATTCAACATTTTGTAATTACTAGCATATGGTCCGAATCGATGTTAGGGCCCCTCTGTGAGATCTAACTTCATTTATCGTTTGTGTGTGTGTCTTTTAATCAGTACATGGTCTATTTGATTTCTCTCCAGACTTCCTGGTCTCATCCATGTTCTTGTGTGTATGTCTTTATGTTTATATCACCATGCTACTTATGTTCCATGTAAAATGCCTCTGCTAATTGCATAGTCTTTCTCCATTATTGTTTGGTTGTGTTATGTATTGAGTTGCTACTGCAACCCCTCTGAAGCAATTTTCTTTGCCTATTTGGGCGTTATAAATCTCCTATAAGAATTAATATATCTTTTCCGGGGATTTATCTCGGCGTTTTCTTCTAGTGTTTCATAGAACAGCTGTTTTGACAAATCTCATTCTGTTATCTGTGGGTGCATAGGACAATTATTATGACAATGTTGTTATGTTTGCTCTTTACTCTTGTGTATGGATATTCTTCCACTTATGGGTTTAAATTCATAACTTTATGCTCATTTTTCTTTATCACCATAGAAGTTGTTCCTCCATATCCCTGTTTTTCTTCGCCTGCCATATACATACATTGTATAATTTTCCTTTTCGATTTTTTTCAATGTCCCCCTCTTCTGGTTTCCTCAATTCCTGGCAATATCCCATCTTGTATTGTTTTTAACTGTGTTGTCGCCAGGTTCTTCCTCATTTTTTCAGTTTCCAGCAGCATCCTCACGTTCCATGTTCCAAATGTTTTTTTTTTTCCATTTTCTTGATTTCTTTTTCTCTTTTTTGTATTATTTCTTATTATTCTGAATATAACGCTTGATTCATTTTCCTCTTAGTTTGCATTTTCTGTTTCGTTTTCATCATCTATCTTCTTTTCTAGTTTTTTGGAGCATTTTCAAATATCTGTGAGTGCTATTTTCCTTTTGCATTCCATGTAAGCACATACAATTTAGATTGAAAAATTATTTTACCAAAACTACTCAATTGATTGACACACCCCCCCACCCCTAAATCCACCCCCTTCTTGCTAAATTATTATGTAGTCTTTTTTTTTAAGATTTTCTGGGCAAATGTTTAAACATTCTAAATGGCTTTTACATATCTGAAAATAGTTATTGGAAAAACATTGATTTTTGACTCTATTTTTAATGGTTTTTGCTAATTTGGCAATAATTTTAAAATTACAAGCAATTAAATTTTGTAGAAAATTTAATTGTATAAACTTTTTGTCTTTACAAAATTTTTCGAAAATGCATTGGCTGCCCAGATATAGCAAAGATATAGCATTGAAATTTTTTAAATTTTTTTCACAAATTGTGTTAATAAAAAAATTAAGCCCAATTTTTGAAGTGTCCCGTATAGTGAGATTATCATTTCTACTATTTATTTCGAGCGATTAAGCAAAAAAAATGTGTTTTAGAACAAATACCGCCTGGTTTATGGATGTTCGCCTATTATTTAAAAACTCGGTACTTCAAATTTCACTTCTAACAATCTAGTGAATAACTCCATAACTTGTGGGTATCATACTACTAAGGCGAATTTGAAATTTAGTGGAAGAGCGTTTAAATTTTTCATGTTTTAACACTGCATTAGGTATAGTCCAGGTTGTTAGGCGCTCCCGTAGGAATAATCCTTTCCTGATTCGGTTATTTTTGGATTCCTGTTCAAAAATGTCCCAGTTTACAAAAATCTGAATTGCTGCCGGGCAAAATTTTTGGACAGAATTGTTTAAACACTTGGGCTCCTTTTGCGTAGTTGTATACATCTGTTCTGAGCCATTTCTACTTTTTGTTCCTCTATACGATTCTTTTTCAGTAAAGCTATGGACTCTTCCAAGCTTATTGTAGTAAAAAATTGATCTGCTGTCATCTGATGCTTAACAAATTATGGTGTTTTCTTTTTAGCCTTTTAATTACATTTAGCAATCATTTGATGAAAAATGTGAGAATGATAACTTTTTTCTTTCTATTATACAAAATCTTGATTGCTTGCTGGAAAAAGGCTTATGGCCCAGGTATAAAAAAAATTTAAATTTTTGTTTTGAGGTTTTGCAAAATATTGCTCAGTAACAAACACAACTATAATGTTGTGATTTTGAAAACCGGCACTGGTCGCTTTGTAAAAGAGTAGATTTCTTTGGTTGCTGTAGGTAATCAGTTCTGAATGTATAATGATAAATAAGACAAGAAGCCACTTCTTGGGCTCCTCTGTAAGCTATGTGTTGGCCCCCAAACATGCATTTTGTGACCAACACATTATTACCTCATCATGGATACCAAGGTTGTATTATCCACGAGGTTTATCGCTTGTAATATACTACACCATTGGATAATATTGGTGTAGGTAAAGTTTTTGAAGTTCAAAACCAAACTTGTTTTGTTCCATTGTTGGATTTAGCTATATCTCGTTTTTACATATCCTTACTGCCTCTGCATTCGTCGCAATATGAAGTTTTCGCAAACGTATGATTTTGGTACCTTTTATCAAAATATTATGCCTTACTTGATCTATTAGTAATAGCATAATAGCCCTAACCCTCTTTTTGTTTATATGCAAAAAAGGACAATTACTACGTAAAGTGGAAAATAAAAAGTTATACGGGAAACATATTAATCTTACCTGTAGTTTGCTCATCTGCTACATAGTTTTGTCGTTATCGCTATGCTCACCTGCTATGTCTAATAATGTAAACATCTCGTTGCCTGGCCACACCATATTTAGTGTTTAGCAGCACTGGCTCAAACTGTGTCAAAGTAAGTTTATGTTTGCTAAATTTGATCCTAGACCTTGTTTATAATGTTAAATAATGGGATAGGTTTACTTTGGCATACGCCGATATGATTGATTTTAAAGCCAAAGAGCACAAAAGCGCGAAATATAAAATATTGTGGGTTAGGGTAGCATGGAACTAAGCCACTCATAATATGATTTGTTCTAGATTTTCTCTTGATAATTTGCTACTTTTTACGGTTGACAGTTTTGTTTTTACCTCGATTTTCTCCTAACTTCACTATAGTCTATAGCGTCTTCGGTGTTCTTTACTTTAAGACATTCAGTATTAAGAGTGATAAGGAGAGGAGAATGGAGCTTAATGTGAGAATAAGTTAGGTACAATTAATTCTTCATACAATATTATAATTTTTTCCATATTTCGAGCAAGTAAATTTATCCAGTATTACTTATTTCTTAAAGATAACTTACATAGAAGTCCTTAGTAGAAGTTATTTATAATATTTCATGGAACAGATATGTACCTAACTTAATTAAAACAAAAGCCCTAACCATGTCATTAAGAGAATTGCAGTGCTTTAGTAAAGGGCACCCCAGTGCTTATTTTTCGCTATCATTGCAAAGTTCATTTCATTCTTATGATTATACATAAAATGTGACGGAAAAAAAATTACCAATTTTGATAATACAAATCAAACAATGGTGTTTGTGTTATCTCAGATTATACAAATCAATGCTTTACTTAACTGTATATTTACTTTAGGCTAGCTGTCTTGTTGTACAGTAAAAAGCTCTTTATTATTTAATTGATGGTACAACCGTTCTTTATTTTTGTATATACCATAAATTATAAAACACAACAGAATTTTGACGTCCACCATGATGATTCTTTCCTCAGAATAATCTTTAAACTGTGTTTAAAATACACGAAATATGTCTAATTATTATCATCATTATCACTGGATGGACAATCCCTTTTTGCGTTTGGACCTGTACAGGAATATTTTCCATTATAATCTATTTCGAGCTATTTATTTTTCTAATTCTTGATTTAACATTACAACATTATTGTTCTGTGGTTTCCCTTATATCTAATTATAATTGTCTCTTTAAGTCCTCACAGATTGCGATTTTGTTATATATATTTATGTCTCGTTAACTGTTATGGTCTAACTTTTGTTTTTTACTAAAGAGAGCCAGTAGTAGAAGCTACACCTTACATCTTGGAAATCTGTCCCAGCCCTTTTTGTTTTTCAATGGGAGTAGTCAATGAAGAGAGTTTTATTTTCTAATAACATTTTCCTCTGCAAATTTCCTGACGTATTTCCCTTTAATGAAGTCCGTAAGAAACTTATTTTGTTCACCATACTGATATAAGTTCCTTCTCGATTGTTAGTCCGCCATTCTTCTCCGTAATCTGTCCTATACTGTATGAAATCTACCAAGCAAAAATAAATTCTCTCGTAATCTTATGTTCTATTATTTTGATAGTTGAGCCTTTGGTAAAATATGGCTTTTCGATCATCATTAACGGTATATAGTGTTGTCTAGATCAAGTCATTATCATTCTGTCCGTTTATTGTACCCATGAAAAATTTTTTATCCCCGTGTATTAAAATACTGGCTATTTAATTGATATTGATTTAAAGCAATTAAATTTCCCATAATTTTCAGACCCGCTATCCTTTTTTCTTGGTTTCTGTAGCAACTATCAAGTCCATCCTCGATGTTCTCAATTCATCTATCACTTTTATTGATCTCTTTACGTATTCCTACGTACTTTTTGTTTTCTGATCATTCATGTCCTTTTTTCTTGGTTTGTTTCGTCTTCGAATCCCGTTCTATTCCCAGACTTTGTATAAAGTTCGTTTTGAAATAATTCTTTTTTCTGAGAATCGGCTCTCAACTCAACCCTTTTCCTTTTCGGGGCTACTTCAGTGGTCCCACAGTCAACTTGGACTTGTCATGTAATTAAAAAATTTATACGGAAATGAAAACACCTTTTTAATGAATCACTAAAAATTTACTAGGCTATTTAGACAATTAAACAACTGACTTATGCTTAGTATAATGACAATATTACTAAGCATAGGTTTTATGAAGCGAATTTTTTACTATCCAATTTTCTATTCATTGTTCTATGCAAAGAGCTTGTACTATAACTTGTAAGTGTTACCTACCGTACGTGTAATTGTACATTGTGATACCTTATTCAAAATTATAGTAGATGATAATTAATTATTTTGTTTACTTTAGATTTTCCTTTTATTACTTTGCAGTGCTGTTATCGAAGTAAAAATTTGCTAAATAGAAAAAAAAAACTTTAAAGGATGGTTTTCGATAGTGGCACTTTAACTTTTGTAAGTGATCAGTTATGTTTTTTGTTTTATATTAATTTTTGTTATTATGGAATGTGATTTAGTGTAATAAATGAATAAAACTATCTTAAATAAGTTGCAAACTGTGTTGTTTTTGTTCTAACTTGTTTTACTTCTGATATTTCATGCCAAATGAGTCGGAGCAAAATGGAGGTTCAAAGGTATGTCAAATCAGTCCAGCAACATCTTCCTATTACCCTCTACTACTTCTGTTATTTTATGTAGAGATAGGTGCAAACACTCCTGACCATGGAGCTGCGCGAAGGCGGTGTCAAAATTCACGTAAGGCAGAAATGTTTATTGCAAAGTGGAATTATACTAACCAAACTGAAACGTTCTACCTTTCACGTTGCAATAGTTACAGTGCGTTTCGCATGGAAGTGGGGCACTAAACCAAATTTCGTCTACTGCGCCGTTGGTCAGGAGTGTTTTGCACTATCTCTAAAATTGGTACCGGCAAACTCCTTGGATAAACAAATAACAACAGGTAATATTGATTGATTGAATGGTTTATTAGGTTTAAAGTCCCATTAAAAAAGGGATACATTTTACATTTTGTTGGGGTTGTGGTGTGTAAATTTGTTACCTTGTCTCCATTGGCTGCCGATCCATGTGCCATACGGACAGCTTCATGTAGGGATTTTCCCATCAGAGTCTTCATTTGGTCTGCCCCATCGTGTTTGAGAATTTTTCTCTTGGGATTCGACCTATCTTTTCTTCTTCTATCAATACTTCCATGGTCCCCGTTATTCTAGCTATATAGCCGAAATAAATTAGTATGCCTCGGTTTAATTTTTTTAATACAGAGTCTTTCATATGGTCATTTATTTTTGTTTTGCCGGTTATGAATTTGAAGTCCGAATTCCTACGCTTATCCGGCTTAGCCGTTCGGTTATGGTAATCATTTCGACTTCACCTTACTGCTAATAAAGTTTATCATCCTGCATATCGCAGGTTACTGATTCTTTCGCCTCCTATAGTGATTCCTCATCCCATTTCGTCTAGTAGTTTTCTCCCATTATATATTCACAATATATGTTTGTATTAAATGGTGATCATATGTTGTACAAAAACAGTACAACAAGCAGCTGGTCTCAAAATCCAACACGCCTAGCAAACTGCAAGATCAACAAGGGAACATCATCCAAAGATTAAAATCAAGAAATAACATATGGACCAAATACATACAATAACTCCTTTGATGATAATAGGTGCCAATAACCTCCGGTCCTACATATGTAATGACATACTTTATCAATCACATCCAGATGAATGGAAAAAGCAATATTACAACTAAAAGATGGCAAGACTCCTGGACCTGACTATGCTTGCTGAGCTCATAAAGCTATTTAACACCGACGGTACTCAACAACTAAACAAAATATTCAATGAACATATATTAAACGGGGAGTAATACAAGATCATGGCTGAAGTTAACGTTTATTGCCTCTACCAGAGAAAACAAAATCCGTATCCTGCAATGGATATTCCGGACCATCAGCTTAATGAGCCACATTTTAAAGTTATTCAACGATGTAGTGTGTATGATTGGGATATTATGAATGCTTCATTGATTACCATAAAGTCATTTGATACAGTAAACACGATAAGCTGATGGAGAGATTAACAAATATTGGAATACTATACCTGTGATCTAAGAATTATACAACCTTTACTGGAACCAAGGGGCGGATGGGCCCACCGGGATAACGGGAATTTTCCCGGTGGGGCGTCGTTCGTTTGTGGGCTGCCACGCGCGGACCTAAACCTTAATTTTTCAACTGGCATGAATTCTGGCATAGTCCTTTACAGAAGATATTGGTTAGAGCCGGATTAATTAGCATTAGTAAAGGCCAATAAACCATTATTCTTTATTTTATTTTCTTCATTATTTATAGTACATAACAATTTTATAAATTAAATCGTTTATTTCAATTTTTGCTTGTAGAAAAACTTTTTATTTATTTTTCTGGTACGCCCAATGGTTTTTAAATCACAAAGTATGTAGGTGGGATTTATTATAGGGTTTGTTCCAGCCGAACGAACCGTCAGAAACTTCTCAGCGAAAGTCCGATCAGCACGAGTAAAGAGGATAATACTGATGACTGTATTATTGTTCTCTCACTTTGACCAACTGTTAGCACGAATTCTGACTGTTTCACTGAAGTTATTCCGGTCCAAAAGACACGAATTATTATGTGCGTGCGCTTTTACTCGGGATTAGTGAATAGTGGCGTAGAAGGATAATAATAACATTTACCTACTTCTAAGGTATATAAACCAATAACGTTATATATTACTTAAGCGATTTATTAGGTGGAAGTTTAAGTAGGAATAATTATTTTACAATAATTTTTTCTATTACAGGGTGTTTCAAACACTATACCCCGTTTCCAGAAAGTCGCGGAATAACACAGTACAAGGGTGTTATTCTGTACTAAAAGTTCGTATTATTCAATTTAAATAAACACATTAATAAATTAGGCAGGGTGCAAGCTTCTGTTTAAATCATTCGATTAAAATAAATTCTCGTACATCCTTGTTTCTTCTTCTTTCCAAACAAAAAATTTACATACTTTTAGTGTTTTGTAGTATTGTTAAGTTCTGGTAAAAAACTATAAAATTTTGTAAAAATCTAATGCTTTCAAGTGTTTTTTTACGTCTAATTCGCGAAACAAATCGTTTTGGGCGTTTGTTTATAAAGCAAGAATGTTGGTTGTGATGTCTCCTACCAGCTTTAAAGGTTTTGTATAGGTTATAGTTATGACATACTCTGTATAAACATGCTCAAAAAGCGGCCTATTCTAGCTGTTCAATAATATGAAATTTGTACGTTAGGAAGAAAACTGCTTGTATGATAGCTTCAGATCCAATATACTAAGTGAATAAAAAATCAAATACCAATGCCACCAAAACGAAAAGGAGGACAAGAAAAAAACTAGAAGGGGAGAAGAAAATAAGAGTGAAATAGCAAAAAAATGTCACTCTTTGGATTAATTTGCTCATCAGTTTTTCTGTTCCTTCAACTTCAGGGGTAAGAAGTGATATTAACACGGAAAAAACAAGAGCAAGAGCAAAATCCGAAGAAAATTTACCGGTTTCAGAAACTAAATTTGAAACTGAGTTAAAGCTGTCAGAGACTAGGGACGGACGACCATAAGAGGACAAGTTGATGAAAGCGATAGTTGAAGCCTAATGTAAAAAAGGACATGTAAAGACGGAAGAGGCGCTACTAATGCTGGGACAGCCGGAAGAGACAGAATCTGGCAATTTCTTCGTCCGTCCGGGATCCCAATAAATTACAGTATTTTTTGAATTCCATCTAAAGGTACCTGTCGCCCAAAAAGATATACCTTTCATGTGGAAAAGCGTTTAGCACGTACTAATAAAAACAAAAAGGAAATGGTGTTTTGAGCTTATAGTGAAAGAAAGAAAGGCACTTTTCTGCACAATTTGGTCTTGCTTATTCAGTTGAGAGTAATAAAGATCAAAGTTCTGCTTTTGCAAGGGGTATGTCTGATTGGAAACATGTATATCAGGCGAATAAATGAGCATGAAAGTTCAATCAGTCATGGAAAAAAACTGCGAAACTATTTCATGTATATTAAAAATCAAACAATTGAAAAAATACTTTTTGGGAAACGTTGTTGAAATGAGAAATAAAAAAGTTGCAAGCAATCGGCACGTTTTGGATGTTATTATTGATGTTATAAAACTAATTGGCAAACGAGGAGCTTTCTTATCGGGGCACAGCAAATGAAGCTGCATACAATCTAGGAAAATGAAAACCTAGATCATGGTAATTTTTTTGGAAATAATCTTACTTTTATCGGAAATTTGATGTTATTTTGAAGAGAAACATTTGGACGCCGATTGTTAAAAAAAGCAAAAGTTTATCACAATAGAAAAATCAAACGTCGAGCTGGAAATTTCTACACATTTTTGTCAAAAACTACTGTAAATTCAATCATTGTCATAATCACAGAAATTATTCAAAAGAAGATTTCTTCAGAGATACAGGACTGCCACTATGTTCTCTATAGAAATAGACAGCACTCAAGATATTTCAGTAACAGACCAATGTTCAGTTGTAACAAGGTATGTTAAATTGTAAGCTATAATAAAATCTTCACCTTTGCTTTTTTATTTATTTCAGGTATGTTTACAACGGAACAATTCACGAACGCCTTTCTTGGCATTGTTCCTTGTCACAATTCAACAGGGAAGGGATTCCATACCATGATTCATGACATACTGGTAAAAAATGGTTTGGATGAAAAAAATTGTATTGCTGACTCTACTGATGGGGCGGCTAATATGCAAGGGAGATATTCGGGGATTCTCCAGTTTCATGGTCCAGGAAAATTCAAATCATGTTCATGTTTGGTGTTATGGCGCATATTTAATTTTTAAATCTTGTTCTGACAGACATTTTTAATTCCCACATTAAGGCCGCATCATTTTTTTCATTACTGAATTGTATAGCAGCATTTTTTAAAGATCTCATCAACGCATGGGTTACTGGTTGGACATTGGCAACAAAGCTAGATCACAGAACCTTCAGTTGATAGGAGAAGAAACTCGGTTGGTGGTCAAAGGAAGCAGCGCTCAGTAAAATTTTTTGGTAATTTTAGATGAACCTAATAAAGCACTGTACGTTGATTTAATTGACATTCTTAATACAATTGAAAATTCACAAAAAATTAAGCCAGATGCAAGAGCGACTGCTGCAAATTACAAAGCACAATTACTGAATACGAAAATAATTTTAATTGGGCACATATTCTTAAAACTGTTCTCTATAACAGGCCCTTTATCAAGATATATTCAAGCAACAGGGTTAGATTTATTAAAATGTAACTTTATGGTTATTGATTCTATACTGAGTTTAAAAAAAATGCAACGAAATTTTCCAGACATTGAAGCATCTGCAGATAAATTTGTAGGGTGGGCTTAAACTCTCTTTTGAAAGGAAGACTTCGAATTTTTTATTGAAGAACAATTGCCCGAGTTTCGATCAAAAAAAGAAAAAGAAATTCTTTGATGAGAAAACTTCTGATGAAATCCCAGGTAAGCCCAAAGTAAATTTTAGAATTGTTTTTTTTAACGTTATTGCGGATACTGCAGTTAGAATCAATCAGTAGAAGATTTGCAAACAACGCTGAATTATGTAGGGATCTGAGCATTTAGATCCAAATAATTTTGAAGAAATCGCCAAAGGTGAGCTACCTGAGAATTCTCTAAAAATATTGTCAAGAAAAATTATTACAGTTTGATTCTTCTGCAACTCCTGCAAAGTTGGAAAGAAGAGTTAGCAAGCTTTGCAAGCAACTGGAAACATATTAAATTAACAATTGAAGATTCATATGAAGTAAATTATGCTAGGACTTGATGTGGGGTTAGACGACTCTTCTTCTGCACAGTCAGATGTAGACGAAGATGACTGTATAACAAAACAGAGTACAAAATCAAGGGTGTGCATCGAATCTAACAAATGTCAGAACTGTGTCATTTGTTGCTACGTTCAATTTTAAAATATAATTTGTTTAAGGGGGCTTATTCCACGCTGGTATTGGCTTATCAATATATACTTTCATTGCCCATCTCGCAAGTGGCATGTGAACGATCGTTTCAACTTTAAAATTTATCAAAAATAGATTAAGAAACTCCTTTCTGATAATAGACTCGAGTCGTTCATGCTGATGAATATTGAAAATGATATAATGAGCGATATCAACAATGATGAAATTATTAATCGTTTGGGGTCAAACAACCAAATTAATGAAGGACGCTTTAATGTATTAATATAATAAATAATAGGTTACCATTTAGTGATAGCTAATTATGTAAAAACGATATTTTCATTCACCTATAGCTTATAACACATTAATTGGTTATTTATATATCTTAAAATATCTTAATATAGAATTTTCTAGAGGCAAACTTTGTATTTTATATTCCAAGTTTCAGAGTTTCTATAGTTTTAAAAAAATCAAAAAACTCCCATGTGGTATATATTATATATATATATATATATATATATATATAATATATATATATATATATATATATATATATTATATATATATATATATATATATATATATATATATATATAGATTAAATTTTGGGCCGCCGTCGTTTTATTCTCCCGGTAGAATTTTTACTTGCCCATCGCCCCCTGCTGGAATCCAAACACCGTCTATCCATACAGAGCAGGAGAATCCGATATCAAAATCAAACGTGGAGTCCGACAGGGATGTATACTATCACCCTTGCGGTGTTGCAACATATACTCTGAGGGAAATCTTTCAAGAAGCAGTAGAGGATCTTAAGTCGAATTCGAATTACCGGAGAATGTCTTAATAACATCAGATACGCGATACACGGTGGTATTCGCTGACAGTTATTGAAGCCCTCTAGGAGTTAATGGATTAATCACAGAAGTGAATCAAGAATATGGACTTTCACTGAACATTAAGAAACAAATGTATGATGATATCTAAGAAGGAACAGCAAATTCAAAGAATCAGTGTGAATAGTCAACAATAGAAGAATAAAAACATACACCTACCTTGATACGAACTTCAATGAAAATTGGGACCATTCCCTAGAAATAAAATGTAGGATAGAGAAAGCAAGATCTGCATTTCAAGAAATGGCTAAGCTATTCAATGTCATGATTTATCAATACCCATAAAAATCAGGTTACCACGATGCTTTATCTTTCCTATACCTTTGTACGGAGTTAAATCGTGGACTCTAACAGACACCACCTGCAAGAAAATTGAGGCTTTCGAAATGTGGCTTTATCGTCGAATCCTGAAGATATCCTTACCGACATTGTTATTAACCAGACGTTTTATTAGGAATGCAAAAAGAAAAAAAGTTGTATATATATTCAGGGATTCTACAGTATTCACTGCCTTCTCGAGAAACAGCGAAAGATATGGGTTGCTGCAATTAATTCTACTAGGAAAAGCAGAAGGAAAACGAGGACCAGGAAGGCGAAAGATTTCCTGGCTGAAAAATCTACTTAGTTGTTAACACAACAACACAATCTTTTCAGAGCAGCAGTTTGCAAAATACAGATTGCCATGATCGCCGCCAACATCCGCAAGAAGAATAATGGTGATAGTATGCAGCCCGTCTAGTTACATTCTTTGTTTTGAACGCATCTGAATATATTCCGTGTATTTTAACTTTGGCTGAGTTTTTATCATACATATTCTTATTAGGTTACTATGTGGTTAGGTACTCCCATTTTTTCCAATATACACCAGAGGAGGATGCCATTTTACTGCTCGAAAGTCTGTGTGTAATCTACGAAATAGAGCAGCATTGGTATGTTGAGGTTCCCTCGCTTTTCCTATTGTATTCCCTCGAGTGTCTCTATTATCTAGCAGAGGACATGTAAAGCAGATCATTGTAGGTTTATAGCTGTGCTCTAACATCATTCTAGTATACAGCATTGTAATTTGTTTATTATAAGACTGACTAACACTTACGAGTTCCACAATTTATTGATAAGATGGTTTACACCATTTCTTCTCTTACGGGTGGCAATCGCGCTCCGGATGTTGACGATGAGCATGGCTATCCTAACTTTGCTTGCAGCTATTCGAATAATACGGTTTGTAGACGTATTTATACCACTTTCTCAGGTTTTGTAACCACTAACGTCAGTCAATTCATGAATGTTGTACGTATAGACATATAATACAAGATTACAAGATCGTTATCGTACGCAACAACTCAATAAGTCAGTTGCTGCTGCAATAGTTGCTATAACAAGTCCACACAGACACTTCGTCTAAGGACTAGCAACCTGCAGTGGAAGTCTTACGTTGCAATGTAATCTATTCTTGTTGTAACTTAAACATCAAGTTTATAATTTAAAAAAATGTAAATTAAAAGTTAATCTAACAACATTTGAAGAGTTTTTACCCATATTTAGTGGATTTAAACATGTACATCCAGATAGCACTAATGATGGAATATTAATTCCGAAAACGTTCTGTGATGTAGCCCGATAGGGTTTTTATTATTATACCTTTTATAAAAGAATTAAAACAAACAGTAAAACGTTATATCAAATTTTAGGTGGCGAAACATTGCTTCGATCGCGTCATAGGAAGAGCCGGTACAAATTATGTATATACATAATTATGTAGTATGATTCGTAGTTCAAATAGGATTCTATCGGATTACCGAAAGTCCAATGAATCTGCTAAAAAGTTTATCAAAAAAATAAAAGTTGGACAAGATAATATAGGACAGTCTACAGGACTAAAATATTGCTTGGACGTGAACTGGTTCCTCTTATTTTCTTAATATTATACATACTCGAAAAATCACCTTGATTCTTTATAAATTTGTAATAATAAGAATAATAATAATAGTAGCTTTATTACCCAACAGTTTCCCATTTCTAGGGTAAAAATTTAAGATACATTTTAATTAGTATATAATCATTAGTAGGTGATACAAAAATATCAAGTAAAAAAAAATAAGTGCAAAAAATAAGTAGGTGAAAACAAAATAAAGAGTGAGAACAATATAATCAAACAAATCACTACGTATATAAGAAATAAAAAAGAAAAAAATTCACAAAAAAAAAATTGACAATCTAATGTACTCCATAAACCAGTGCGGTATCAACCAGATATTGAGCATGAGAAAATATCACAATGGTTGCATATTTTGTTATAATTATTGCACATAATATAAATGGGTGACTTCAGTAACATATTTGTTCTCGCACGTGGACAAGTAAACACGATAGTCGACCTGGAAGTAATTCTTGGCACATTAAATCTAATTTGACCTAATATATCACTGCAGTCAATACAGTTGTGTAACAACTTATATAAAAATGAAACCGAAAATATAATTCTTCTTAACTCTAAACTTACAATATTAAACCTGTTACATAACAAATCGTAATCATAACCATGGCCAGGATATACTCCATCACCCTTAAAAGCTAAATATTTTAAAAGTTTCCGTTGTACCTTTTCAATCTGTTGCATATAGCATTTATAAATGGGATATCAAATATTCTAGTTTTGTTCGCACCAGCGATAGATACAGCAGTTTAATCGGTCTTATATCGCTAAAATTTCTACAGTTTCTGATGATAAAACCGTACATTTTCATAGCATCGGATAGCTTTCTGCTCAATATGGTTGTTAAAGGTTAATTTTGAATCAAATATAACTCCTAAATCTTTAATGCTATTACATTTTTCGAGATCTGACCCTTGAATTTCGATGAGGTCACCCGGCGGTCATCTTGCGGGGTCATCCGCAAAACACAATTTTCTTTTATTGATATCTAAAAATAAATCATTGATATATAATAGGAACAACAATGGACCTAGATTTGATCCCTGTGGAACACCGGATGTAGTAAAGATTAATTCTGATATGAAACCATTATAGGATACAAATTGGTTCCTACCTATTAAATAGCTTTCAAGTAACTTTAAAATGTTTCCAGCAAATCCCAAATTTGATAATTTAAAGAGAAGGTATTTGTGATCAACCTTATCAAACGCTGTAGAAAAATCAGTATATATCACATCTACTTGACCTTGTACATCCAAAACATCTGAAATATATTGAGTTATTACAGCTAAGTTTGATACAGTAGAACGTTTATCTATAAAGCCATGTTGATAAGGTGATATCCATCCCCTAACAGAAGAGTAAATACGATTATATAGAGTTACTTCGAAAACCTTTGAAAAATTGGATAACAGAGATACCGGTCTGTAATTGGATACATCAGATTTCGATCCGTTTTTGAATACAGGGCATATTTTTGCATTTTTCCATAATTCGGGATAAGTTCCCGTTTGTATTGATAAGTTAAAAATTTTTTGAAGTGGCTTTACAAATACCCGAGAACAATCTTTCAGTAAAAATGCTGGAATATTATCCGGTCCGGACGTCATTTTATTTTTAATTCTTTTAAATGCTACTAAAATTTCATTTTCTTGAAATTCGTTAAAATTAATAGTGGGTAAGTAGATATCACTACATTCTTGATTATTAAATACATTGTTGTCGACAGGTAAATAAACTTTTTCAAAAAACATCTTAAAAGCATGGATTATATCGCGAGGATTATTAAATGTATCGCCGTTGTAACACATTTCACCTGGGATTCTAGAAGTTTTATTCTTTGCATGAACATATGCCCAGAAATTATTAGATTCGTTAGAAATACTATTCTGAATTTTTTCAAGATAAACGTTATATTGAGTTTTAATCATTTGTTTAATTATTTTTCGCAACCTTTTAAATTCATGCATATAAAGTATATTACCTGTTTTCTTGTAATTTGTGATATTTTTTGATTTCAACTTTATTATTCTAATTATTTCCGCATTGTACCATGTAGGATATTGATGTTTATAATTTCTGTATATTGGTACACACATATCAAATAATTCATATAGCTTAGCATAAAATAATTCTAGGACTGTATTTACATCATCAGACATATCTAAAAAATTCCAGTCGTAATTAAGAAATTCTGAGTGCAGTAAAGGAAAATTTGCTTTTTTAAAATTATATCTTTTAGTTTTAGAATGAGCCACAAAACTGGTTTCCTTTTTCTGAAAATCATTAATATTTATCATTAATGCTGGATGATGTAAATCTTCTTGTAGTAGACATATTGCTGTATTTAATACATATTGACTGTCTCCTTATTTCTATTCTAGGATATGAAATCTATAGGAATTCAAGTAAACACAGAAACAAAGAACATAGCAACTGTTACTGAAACAGAGGTTCAAGAAGCAGATCCTTATCAACGAAGGCAAGTATTTATTTAAAAATATCATAATTGTGCAAAAATCCAAGGGAGAACTGTAGGTAACTTCTGTCCAACAGTTATTGTTTAAATTTGTTGAATTTAGAATTTTTTTTTATTGTTTCAGCCTCACCGAAATCTTCGACCAACTCAAGACTGATCTAGTAAACCTACACAGCCACATCGGAAGCCAAAGCCTGAAACTATAAACTAAAACAATCAAAATCGGCAATAAAATTTATTAATATTCTTTAGAACATAAAATTCCAGTGTAAAAAATAAAAAACAATGTTCACTTTATACACATTTTACAAATAAATGATTTAGGTAAATTAAACTCTTTATTATAAACAGATAATGTTACCAGTGAATAAGTAGCGCCACTTGTCAATATAATATAAAAAAGCTTTGAACAAAAAAAACTTAACAAAAACACCATTCTGACTAGATACACAAGGTGGACTAAACCTGCAAGATATTAATATACTTTTGGTTTTATAGATTGTCAAATGCCTGTTTATAGCCTCAAAATTACGCTTGCAGCTTTTCCGATAAGAAGATCGACTATAGATTACCACAAGATAATAGATTTTTTTATAATAAATATTTGGTACGTTTAAACCATATCTATTGTTACCTGGAAGATAAAAAGTTACAGGAAGATCTAAGAAAAAAACTGCTTTCAATAGACAACTGAAAAATAAATATTGTCAAATGTTTAGGCACCTTGCATTTGCTTTGAGCTATATGAAAAATACTAATGACGTCATAAGTATATAAATGACATATGACACTTGACACTTATACATACATTTACATTTAAATAACTGTTCCGTTATATGAAAGACTTTTAACCATTTCTTTTCTTACTATTAAAGTGGTTATAATGTGCTTATTTGAGGTAAGTTCATTAATATACAGTGGTCTATAAATTGTAAAAATACATAAAATTAATAATATTTACATATAATTTCAAAGTAAAAGGAATAAAACATACCGACAAGAAGGTATCGCCAGTAATGTTCAATTTATTCGACCACTCTTAACAGTAATGTCAATGTTGATAGTAATCACAAACCTTAACAGTAAAGGCAATCTTTACACTTATGTCAAATTCCTATAATCATATGGTAACAGTGAACTCATACCTTTAACAAAGATTGCAAGACTTCACACTAATATATCAAAATATTTTAATAACTTTTGAAAGTTAGTAAGGTATTTTGACAGTAACGACAAATTCTGATATATGATGTATGACATACGACGCCATCTACGTGGCGAGTTCAAGAATTTAAAACGCTTTATGTGGTTATGGCAAAATAAAAAAGCAATTTGTTATGTTAACTAAATGCAAATCACTCTTTGATCAATAAGAATCGGCGATTACTTGAACACTTCGGTCAGATATTTGTGTGAGTACTCGTAAACAACAAGCATGATAGCACCGCCTGGTCCCAACCTGAGAACTTTCGGAAGAAGGCCTTTGTATAGGGCAGCCAATCTGCAAAATAAAATTAATATTAGTATATAAAAGATTCTTTGTGGCGTAAAAAATTTATTAGTGTTTTTCTTGGTTTATTACTGATAGTATTAGCATGGTATAATTCCGCGTTTTGAGTTATAACTGTTTAGATGGTCATGGATTCGAACATATCTGGGAATGGGACATCAAATAATATCAAAAAGAGTATACACTTAAAAAAGGTCTTAAAAAAACAATAAGCAATGACATGTCATTGAAGTGACAATTAATAAGAAAAGTACTTACCCTTCCTCCCGATACACAATGGCCATTGAGTTGAGCGTCGTTCTGTATTTGATTTCACCAAGCACCGGTTGAGGACCTTGGATTCTGGATTTGGCCACGTCGAATGGAATATTTAAACAAGACGCTACACTTCCTGAAATGAAACCGAGTCCAATCTTCTTGAAAAATTCTGTGTAAGGATTCTAAAATGAAAACATTGGTCAATTATTTTACTATAACTATACATTTACATTTTTGGGCATGAAAATATACATTTGATACAAAAACATTTATTTCAAATTTTTTGTATCAAAATTGAGTTCAGAAACTATTTGAATTTTTCAAAGAATTTTAAGATATGTAGGTAATTTTACACTTCCAAATAATTATTTTTCGTGTATTTTTTCCGTTCTTTTGAATGGCGGGATTAGATTTTCCATTTTTGCTCCCGAACATCCTCAAAATTCTAAAAAAAACTCTATTTTTTGGTGTTTCCCCCATGTTTTTAGCACATAAGCTCAACTGCATAATCAATAATGATGTTTGATATATTCTTTCATCATTTCTAATATCTGGTTTTCCATTTTTAGACCAGAAGATGCTCAAAATACGACAATGCTTATTTTTTAATATTTATTCTCTGTTTTTAGCACATAACCATGTGACTGAAGAACGATTTTTCATCTATTTATCCGTTTTTTCTAATAGCAGGGCCATTTTCGGACCGAAACATTCTCTTAATTCGAAAACTGTTTTTTTTTCATATTTTTACTAGATAACCTCATTTAAATATGACATATGATAATAATTTCAAAATACTTCATGAAAAAGAAACATCTCAACCAACGAACAACATAGATAAAAAATGGCAAAACGTAAAAATGGCGATAACAGATCCTGTGAAGAAAATTCTGACTAAAGAAAAACCAAAAATAAAGCAAAGGTGGATGACTGATAAGATCCTTCTTCTCATGGACAATCGGAGAATAATGAAAGGAAAAAACGAACAAAGGTATAAACAAATACAGAAAGAAATCAAAATAGAAATCAGAATAGCAAAAGAAGATTTTTATAAAAGAAAATGTGAAGAAATAGAGCAATTGCAGGCAAAACATGATATTTTTAATGTACATAAAAAAGTGAAAGAACTTGCAGGTACACAAAAACGTAAGCAGCCAAATACCCTGTATAATGTCAACGGAATCATAATAACAGAACTAGAAGAACAGTTGAAGACATGGAAAAACTATATTGAAGAACTCTTTGCAGATGATAGACAACAATCTGAGCTAAGTAACATACAAGGAGACGAAGGTCCAGAAATAACGGAAGAAGAAGTAATGTACGCACTAAAAAGAATGAAAAATGGTAAAGCCCCAGGTCCAGATGAAATACCAACGGAAATCCTTAAACTAATAGAAAAAGACTCGATTCACATTTTAGTTGAACTTTTCAATAGCATTTATACATCAGGAAAAATACCACAAGAATGGCTTTTATCCACCTTTGTTACTATACCAAAAAAGATAAATGCCAAACAATGTAGTGATTACCGTACAATCAGTCTGATGAGCCATGTACTGAAAATATTTCTGAAAATTATACACTCTAGAGTACACAGAAAACTGGAAATGGACATCAATAATACCCAGTTTGGATTCCGAAATGGACTTGGAACAAGAGAGGCGTTGTTTGCACTGAACGTTATGTCTCAAAGATGTCTTGACATAAATCAAGATGTATTCATGTGTTTCATAGATTACAACAAGGCCTTTGATAAAGTGCGGCATGATCACCTAATCAGACTCCTGACAGAAAAGAATTTAGATAAACGAGACATCCGACTAATAGCAAATATGTACTACAATCAGAAAGCAGTAGTGAGAGTAAAGAATAATACCACTGAAGAAATTGAAATAAAGCGAGGTGTGAGACAAGGGTGTATACTGTCACCAACCCTGTTTAATCTCTATTCCGAAGACGTAATGAATAGAACACTTTCTGAGCAATCCGTAGGTATTAAAATAAATGGTGTTAGATTAAACAATCTGAGATTTGCCGACGACACCGTTCTGATCGCAGAAACACTTGAAGAGCTACAGACATTGGTGAATAAGATAGCAGACTGCAGCGAAGAATATGGACTATCTTTGAACATAAAGAAAACTAAATTTATGGTAATATCGAAATCAACACAAAATGTCCAAAATTTATATTTACACAATGAAATTATCGATCGAGTTAGCAAATACAAATATTTAGGCACTTTTATAAATGAAGACAACGATAGCTCAGCAGAAATCAAAATAAGAATAGAAAAAGCCAGATCCATATTCACTAAAATGAAGAGAGTGTTCTGCGGAAGAGATTTGAGCCTTGAAATGAAACTTCGCCTGATGAGATGTTACGTACTTTCTGTGCTGTTCTACGGAATGGAGTCATGGACATTGAAAAAGATTGATACCAAAAAATTAGAGGCATTTGAACTGTGGATGTATCGCAGAATCCTGAGAATATCATGGACCGAGAGAGTCACAAATGTCGAGGTCTTGAGAAGAATGAATAAAGAAAAGGAAGTCATATTTACGATCAAAAAACGAAAACTGCAATACTTGGGACACATTACAAGAGGCGAAAGATATGAACTGCTTCGAATAATTATGCAAGGAAAAATAGCAGGAAAAAGGTCCATAGGAAGAAGACGAAACTCCTGGCTAAAGAATCTACGGGAATGGTATAGCTGTAGCAGCAACGAATTGTTTCGGTCAGCAGTTTCGAAAATACGTATAGCCCTGATGATCGCCAACCTTCGGAACGAAGATGGCACTTGAAGAAGAAGAAATATGACAATTAATGATTTTTGTTTTTCCCATTATTTGAGTGGCGATTATCATTTAAATATTATCATTTACGGATTAAATTAATAAAATAATTATATTTAACTTCATAGTAGACATTTTTTTCTCAATTTTTATTAATAATAATAAAATGTTTATAAAATTATAAAATTACAAAATAGTAAAAAATGTTCAAATCACATTAGAACAGTTCTAGTCTTCTTCAATATAGTATTTTATTAAGGGGTCAGTCAAGTATCTGATGTGATAAATAAGTCTAAAAGTATTTTTGAGGTCTAACAATTTTTGACATGCCTTGCATTGCTAAGATAATAAATAATTGCGGCAATGGGAAAAATTGCTAAAAACATGGAAAGAAATATAAAAAAAGAGGGTTTGTCGTATTTTGAGTATG
Organism: Diabrotica undecimpunctata; assembly: GCF_040954645.1. Taxonomy (NCBI): domain Eukaryota; kingdom Metazoa; phylum Arthropoda; class Insecta; order Coleoptera; family Chrysomelidae; genus Diabrotica; species Diabrotica undecimpunctata. The sequence continues at coordinate 12,568 of NW_027312169.1, read as the reverse complement.
TTTTTGTCTGAAAATGACAAACCTGATCCCGCTATCAGAAATAACAAAAAAATATATCAAAAATCGTGTTTTATTCGACATGCGGTTGAGTTTAAGTGCTAAAAAAATGGGGGAAAGGCACAAAAAATGGGATTTTTCTAATTTTGAGGATGTTCCACAGAGAAAATGGCAAATCTAACCCAGCCAGTTAAAAGAACGGAAAAAATATACGAAAAATAATTAATTAGTTTACCAAAAATTACCTAGATATCCAAAAATTCTTTAAAAAATTCTTAAGTTCAATTTTGATTCAAAAAACTGAAAAAATCAGTTTTTTTTTGTACATGAAAATGTATCTGCATGAATTTTTTCTCAGAGTTTTTAAAGCTCAGCAAATGTTTTTTTTTTGCTATAAAAACATTTTTGCGATGGTAGACCCCTGGGACCACCTAGGGAACTAAAAATTTGGCTAAAGGGTTTCTAGATATGTACTTTCGAGTGACCAATTCCAAGTAAGAATCCAGCTGAGTGTAGTTATTACCACCTTATCCCGCTTAGCCTTTAGTAAATATATTAGTGATTTTCAGAACCAATTAATTGGTCAAGATATTTGCAGAATGGGAAAATATGGTGAGGAAACGATAAATAAAAATGGTATAAAGATGAACACAGAATCATAACAGATATATAAATGTTAAGTGTTTGATGCATATCTTAGTGTATATAAGACATATAGCAAAACAAACTTTTTAAATCGAAAAAACAAAGAAAGTTAAAATGAGAACAAACCACATATTATAGTGTATTTTTATGTATGAGAGAGTAATAAAACAATAAATTATGTATGCAAATCCCTAAACTGTTGATACGGGTGACTCAATGAAAAACAGATATTTGTCAACAAGTTTACAGAAGTATATAGGAAAACAATTTTAAATTGACTATGACCACCAGGTATAAAGGTTGGAGCAGAATAGAATACAATAGTTGTGAGGGTTACTAATCCCTAAATAAGGTTGCCAGTGTCGGAGTGATGGAGGTTAACAGGTACTAATGAATTCGCAAGAAATGTAAGATGTTTATTTTATTGGTTATATATAACCAATAAAAGTTTAATAAGTACCTACCTATTTGCAAAATAAAGTTTAATTCTTTAGATAAAATAAAACGTTTTATTTTATCTGAAATGAGTGCATTCCACGAAGTAAGGGTTTCAACAATCAAACATTTAATTCTTTAATTCCAGGAATCTACGACAGTAATTGACTAGATAATTACCTTCTAAACTTATTCCACAGAAAATGTGATAGTGGGTTTTTCCATTTTGTAGGAAGGTCCAAGTGGCGTATTCAAAATTCTTAACAGTTCACTAAAAGTAGGTACTTCAGTTGCAAGGTGCAGTTTATTGTGTATACTAGTGTTATGGAAAATTTGGAAGTGCCGTGTAAACGCCGAAAAATTGGTCCTTTAACAGTTAATGAAAAAACATTAATATTTAATTGTTTTAAATCATTTACAGACAAACGTTTATGTGAAAGTGTTGATGAGACCGTTGAGTTAGTTAGCAGTACACTTGGTGTTGGGAAATCTACGATTTACAGAGTTATTAAAGAAGAGAAATGTGGTAGTTTTCAAATGCCACGTAATGCTCCAGGGAAACCAAAATTTCAAATAGAATATCATTTTAAAGAAGGACTTCGACGGAAAGTGCATGAATTCTTCTTTAGACAAGAATTTCCAACATTGGATAAAGTTCTTGTCTCAGTTCGAGATGATAAGGATTACCCAGAAATGAGTCGAAGTACGTTATGGAAACTTTTAAAAGAAATAGGCTTCCGCTGGAAAAAGAATCCCAGAAAGTCTATTTTATTAGAAAGAAGCGATATTGTCATATGGAGAAGACATTTTCTAAGAACCATAAAGGAAATGAGAAACCAAAAAAGAAAAATATTTTATCTTGATGAAACATGGATCAACGAGGGTCATACACCAAATACATTTTGGCAGGATGAAACTGTTACAAGTCAAAGGCACGCTTTTGTAAATAACTTATCTACTGGTTTAAACCCACCATCAGGAAAGGGACGCAGGCTGATAAGTACACATTGGCAGTTCAGACGGTTTTGTTGAAGGTGGTTTATTAACTTTTGAATCAACTCGTACCGGTGACTACCATGAAGACATGAACGCTGATGTCTTTCAAGAATGGTTCGAACAAATGATAGATCTTCTTCCTAAGAACTGTGTAATAGTAATGGATAATGCAAGTTATCACTCCAGACTTATAGAAGGACTGCCCACAACCAAGTGGTTAAAAAAAGACTTGCAGAATTGGCTGAGTTCAAAAAATATTACGTACCATCCCGGATCTATAAGAAAGGAACTTTATTCGTTGTGTGCCCTTCATAAAGAAAAATTTAAAAAATACGAAATTGATGAAATTGCCAAAAATCGTGGAATGACAGTACTTAGATCCCCACCATATCATTGTGAATTAAACCCGATTGAACTGGTATGGGCACAGATAAAGAGTGAAGTTTCAAGAAAAAATACCACTTTTAAAATTCATGATGTTAAACAGTTGTTTTTGGAGGCCGTAAATAATGTAAAACCTGAAAACTGGGAAAAGGCAGTAAATCACACTATTAAAGAAGAGGAAAAAATGTGGAAGCTGGACAATATTACTGATAAAATGATCGAGCCAGTTATTATAAATCTTGGTTCTGAAAGTTCATCTTCTGAATCTGATTTGGATTTGTAACAAGTAGCTGTAAGTTTTATATTAATATTTTTATTCATCTATTTAACATACCTTAGACGGTTTTAAAAACTCTTTTTCTCTTTTGTAATTTTTAAAAATTAAAAAAAATGTGAATTTTTTAAAACCCTTTTTAATGTAGGCCAGTCAGTTCTAATATAGTGTGTGATAAAAGAGGTCACTTTTGTTTACATACACATAACACTTTATAACACTGAAATAATTCATTTATTTTTTACAATTATTCAAAGTAATTTTTCAATTAATCTTGAGCACGCCCATGGAGTGGTCGGAGGTACCAGTTAAAATTATGCTAATTACTCTCTCGTTCATAAAAATAAACTATAGTGGTGGCATCAAACAGAGCTCCCAATAGGACATTCCATACTTCTAAATTTTGTTATTATCATTAAGAATCAGTTAGCTGGCTGTATTTGTCATAATGATTAACAAGAGACCTCTATAATATAGTAATTTGCCTTGCCTTTTACATCTTCAGTTGATAATTTTTCTGATTAGTCCGCCTTCGGTACCTATTTCTTAGCACCAGAACATATAATTTGTTACTGTTACTAAACTAGACTTGCTAATAAAAAACAGGTGCTATGAAAATGCTTACTATACTTAAAGATGTTATACGACAGTAACAAAAAGATATACAAGTCGTCAACTTAAATGATATGCAGTCTAAAATATATATCTCAAATCGAATATTTTTACTACTTACTTCACATTCTGGCAGCATACCCTTCACAGAATGGTAAAATCCGAAATAAAACATATTAAATATGGAATTTCTCGCAACAGTAGCCGTAAGTCCTTTGTTCAAACCCTTCAAACCGAACCCATTTTCCTGTATAATAACTCTAGTTACAGCCCAAGTGCTAGGGACTTCGCTGGATTTTGCTTTGTTGGATTGTAGAGACACCTTCACCACTTCAAAAGGGTTGACAAAAACGGCCTCAGTGGCTCCTGCTCCGAGTCCTGCCAAGGAAAATGTCTGTAAAAAGTTTAGATATACGATAAATAGATTTGTGAGGTGATATAAATACAGTGACATATTTTTATTGTTTTAAATCAAGTTTTTTAAGTGATGGTCTAGAAATCTGGAACTCAAATAAAAAAGAAACGTGCAGAGATGCGATCTCGGTAGCGGACTCTATAGCTGCAACAAATAGGTGCTAATTACTCCCTAACAAAGGTCCTTGTCCTTGTCCAAAGAACTTGCAGGTACACAAAAACGTAAGCAGCCAAATACCCTGTATAATGTCAACGGAAACATAATAACAGAACTAGAAGAACAGTTGAAGACATGGAAAAACTATATTGAAGAACTCGTTGCAGATGATAGACAACAATCTGAGCTAAGTAACATACAAGGAGACGAGAAATACCAACGGAAATCCTTAAACTAATAGAAAAAGACTCGATTCATATTTTAGTTGAACTTTTCAATAGCATTTATACATCAGGAAAAATACCACAAGAATGGCTTTTATCCACCTTTGTTATTATACCAAAAAAGATAAATGCCAAACAATGTAGTGATTACCGTACAATCAGTCTGATGAGCCATGTACTGAAAATATTCCTGAAAATTATACACTCTAGAGTACACAGAAAACTGGAAATGGACATCAATAATACCCAGTTTGGATTCCAAAATGGACTTGGAACAAGAGAGGCGTTGTTTGCACTGAACGTTATGTCTCAAAGATGTCTTGACATAAATCAAGATGTATTCATGTGTTTCATATATTACAACAAGGCCTTTGATAAAGTGCGGCATGATCACCTAATCAGACTCCTGACAGAAAAGAATTTAGATAAACGAGACATCCGACTAATAACAAATATGTACTACAATCAGAAAGCAGTAGTGAGAGTAGAGAATAATACCACCGAAGAAATTGAAATAAAGCGAGGTGTGAGACAAGGGTGTATACTGTCACCAACCCTGTTTAAACTCTATTCCGAAGACGTAATGAATAGAACACTCTCTGAGTAATCCGTAGGTATTAAAATAAATGGTGTTAGATTAAACAATCTGAGATTTGCCGACGACACCGTTCTGATCGCAGAAACACTTGAAGAGCTACAGACATTGGTGAATAAGACAGCAGACTGCAGCGAAGAATATGGACTATCTTTGAACATAAAGAAAACTAAATTTATGGTAATATCGAAATCAACACAAAATGTCCAAAATTTATATTTACACAATGAAATTATCGATCGAGTTAGCAAATACAAATATTTGGGCACTTTTATAAATGAAGACAACGATAGCTCAGCAGAAATCAAAGTAAGAATAGAAAAAGCCAGATCCATATTCACTAAAATGAAGAGAGTGTTCTGCGGAAAAGATTTGAGCCTTGAAATGAAACTTCGCCTGATGAGATGTTACGTACTTTCTGTGCTGTTTTGCGGAATGGAGTCATGGACGTTGAAAAAGATTGATACCAAAAAATTAGAGGTATTTGAACTGTGGATGTATCGCAGAATCCTGAGAATATCATGGACCGAGAGAGTCACAAATGTCGAGGTCTTGAGAAGAATGAATAAAGAAAAGGAAGTCATATTTACGATCAAAAAACGAAAACTGCAATACTTGGAACACATTACAAGAGGCGAAAGATATGAACTGCTTCGAATAATTATGCAAGGGAAAATAGCAGGAAAAAAGTCCATAGGAAGAAGACGAAACTCCTGGCTAAAGAATCTACGGGAATGGTATAGCTGTAGCAGCAACGAATTGTTTCGGTCAGCAGTTTCGAAAATACGTATAGTCCTGATGATCGCCAACCTTCGGAACGAAGATGGCACTTGAAGAAGAAGAAGAAAGGTCCTAAAGACGAATCTTCAGCACAGTAAGGCAGCTTGCATAAACCTTACTGTTGCTGTAAGAAGATTGTCGCTGATAAATATCTCTAGATATTTAGCAAGAGCTCTAGGTATCCAGAGACAAAGGTCTATAGTTTTTAGTGCATATCATATCTTATAAATTTAGCAAATCTGACGAAAACTTCCAAAAATTATCGTTTTAAATGGACATATGGGAACTAAAAATTATGAATTTTGGCTTGTCTTTTCGATGTATTTGTATATCAATTGTTTTTCTATATTTCAACGTCAACACAATGAAAATATTAGAGTCAATAAAAAAACATATTAGTCTCATTATTGACTAATTTCCACTAATTTTAGACAAAGTGCGGTGACTAAGGATGAAATGTGACGTAACCCATCAATAATAAAACAGAAGATAAAGATCAGTGACAAACCTTGAAATAATTAGTTCTTAATCACAGCAAATTAAAGCAATTATAAAATTTGGAATCAATAATAAAATAAGCTAATTTTAGCTTCGAGGTAGCAATAAGTAAATTAAAAATATATTCAATTTTTAGTAAAAAAAATTAGAAAACAAAACACTGGGCGTTTTTTAAAATGGTTGAACCGTTCCCGATGTCGTGTACTTAAAATACACTTTCTCTGCTTTTTTTAAATATCGTTTTTAAAATACAAATTAAATAATTATTTAGGATACAGATAGACTAGGTGAATATTCTGTTAATATAACTAAACGAAGAGTGAAATCAAATATCTTAAAATAATGCAATAGAAGAACAAAAATCTCTAATAAAAGAGGTGAACATAAGGAAGATATAAATTCGATTTATTACTGAACGCAAAACTTAGACTAAGATATGCAACAAATAATAAATAAGTTTCCAAGAGTACAAACAGCAATTGCAATAAATAAGACAAAAATAATGCAATACTGAAAAGTAATTACGATAGAATTAAAAAGGAAAATGTAAAAAGTTCTTATTTTTCACAGCATAGATAATAGTAAGAAAACAGGCTCGAATTTATAGAAGAATCGCAAAGGTAAAAAGTTGACAATTTATAATAACGATTCAGGAGGACTTATGGTTAACCGTTTAACACTTTATCCCGAGTATACTCGGCCAAACAATTTTTAACAGAAATTATTAACCCGAGATATCTCGCACTGAATGTTGACTGAACAGCTGAACAGTAGCAAACCGTTTAAAATCGTATTAAATAGTGGCATTAAAATATATTAAAACGTGTTAACTCGTCTATTGTGTTGTCGCTGTATTATACACGATGGTGGGGAAACTTGCTGTGCCAAGCCATCACTCACCACGCTGAGCGCAGTGGTACGGATGTGGTAACACTCTGAGATAGCGCGTGATCATTGAAAAAGGTGTATCGCAGTTTGTTTCTTTTACATACGAATACTGTGCGGCATTAATGGAGGATGATATAAGCCGTTCAGGTTCTGAAAGTGATACCGAAAGTGTTTTTGATGAATTTAATGATTCAGATTATAGTGATACTGATGTAACAGCAGCACGTAAATGGCGTGAAATAAATATTTTATCGCCACCACCTAGATTTCCGTTTCATGGGAAATCTATAAATTTTGAAATTCCTGAGCCAAACAACGTCTTCCACTTCTTCAATAAATTCGTTGACGATAGTATTATTGGTCACATTACCATCGAAACCAATCGGTATGCCGAACAAATAACTAGAAATGCTCCAGCTACGTCGAAAAGATTACATTGGAGGGAAACTACAGATGCTGAAATACGTCTTTTCCTTGATTCAGTTATTCTACAGAGCATCGTAAAAAAGCCGGACCAACAACTGTATTGGTCAAAACAATCCACAATATCAACTCCATTTTTCAGAGAAGCTATGAACTATCAGAGATATTGCCAAATAAAAAAATATTTACATTTTTCTAATAACGAAGAATACTGATGTGATATTAACCTTCTTGGCTAACCGCTTTGGCTGTAGACTTTAAGTATTGTAGGCAACTTTATGCTGTCAGTGTTTGACATAAGTCACTGTCACTGCCATATTAATTTCTATTGTTTTTGTTAACATTATCTGTACAATTTATTTTGATTAAAACCTTATATCCTACGTTTTGCTTTATCACTTCAATTTAATCAACATAAATGGAGAAGTATTTAAGACCCGAGAGGTTCGACGGGGATCCATCTGTGAAATCAACAGCAAAGGAATGGGACCATTGGAAGAGAACTTTTATGAATTTTTTAGCTGCCCATATTGTCACTCCCGCTGTTTCTGCTAATGGTGCTGCTGTACCACCCCTAGATATTAATGATACTAAGCTACAACTGTTAATAAATCATATTTCGCCACGAGTATATATATTCCATATATATATATATATATATATATATATATATATATATATATATATATATATATATATATATATATATAATCCATTCAAACTCTTGACAAAATATACATCAAACCAAACAATACTATTCATGCTCGTCACATACTAACCACTAGACGACAACAGGCAGATGAGTCTATCGATTCTTACATGCAATCTTTAAAACCGTTAGCAAAAGACTGCAATTTTACTGCTGTAGATGCTGATACTAATAAAAATGATACGATCCGTGGAGCTTTTATCGCTGGAATGACATCCACAAAGATACGATCGAGATTGCTAGAGTGTTTAACACTAACTTTAGAAGAAACTTACAATATAGCTATTTCAATGGAAATGGCAGAACTCAACTCTCAGGTTTATTCAAATCAACATTCAGAACTTAGTGCGCTACCTTGTAACTATCAATTTGAGTCACAGAGCTCTCCAACAAATTCTGAATGTGTCACTGTGACAGCTGCTACCAACTCTACTAACTCTTCTAGTTTTTTTTTTTTTCAAACACAAATGTTTTTTCTGTGGTGGGCCAATACATTCAAGGAAGAACTGTCCTGCTCGGGAATCCATCTGCAAATCCTGTAATAAAAAGGGACACTTTGCAAAGGTTTGCCGCTCCAAGAGCACTAGTGCATCTGCCAACGTATTTGAAGGCTACGATAACTGCACAGCCTGCATTATTGCTGCTACTGCTGCTTCATTGAAGAAAGCTATAGTGCCTGCATCTATAAAAGGCCTTCGTGCTGATGACTCTGAGATAGCGCGTCTGGTAGCTCTGTCAGTTTTATTAATGGAAGACTTTGCTAACCTGGTGGCAAACTCCCTAGGAAGCCTTGTATTCAGACTGTTTCTATGGCCTCATTATCACACACCTCTGAATTAAAGAGATGTGACTACTCAAAATATTAAAATTGGTGACCACTCGTACGACAACAATAATTTACTGATAGTTAAAAATCTCTATGCTGATATTATAATTGGCTATGATGTTCTATCTAACCACTCAAGTCTAGAGTTTGAATTTGGAGGACCTAAAGAAGTAATCAAGGTATGTAGTGTAGTTGAAGCCTCAGTACCTGCAGTTCCTTTTTTTTTGTAACCTGACTTCAAATTGTAAACCTATCGCAGTAAAATCGCGCAGGGGCAAAATGAGGGTGAAAGAAGCTTTTAATGATGGCATTATTGAAGGAAAGTCGATACCCTTGGAGAGCGCAAGTGCTTATCACGAAAAACGAAACTCACAAGAAGCGGCTTGTCATTGATTATTCTCAAACAATTAAGTAATCGATTCACTCAACTTGATGCCTATCCCCTGCCAAATATCGAGGGAAATGGTGTCCAATGTATTACAATTCACTATCTTTAGTGCAATAGATTTCCAAAGTGCATACCCCATCAGGTTCCAATACTTCCACATGAAAAGATGTACACAGCTTTTGAAGCCGCTGGGGAAACTGTATCAATTTTGGTCGCATTCGTTTGGTGTTACCAATGGTGTAGCCAATTTCCAAAGAACAATTGACTGGCTCATACGCACAGAAAACCTTTAAGGGGGGGATATAGTGCCTACCTTGATGAAATAACTGTTTTGTGGTAAGACGAAAGTAGGAACATGACAAAAATCTTGAGAACTTTCTGAAGGAAACAGACAAATATGGCTTGACACTAAACAAACCAAGAGCAAATTCAATCAAACAGTAATAAACTTACTTGGTTATACTATAGGACCAAACCAGTCATAAAGCCCGATGGTAGCAGACTACAACCCTTATTAAAAATGCCTCCACCGAATGGACACTGAATCTCTCAGAAGGGTATTAGGTATGTTTGCCCATTATTCAAAATGGATTCCCAAATTTTCTGAAAGGGGTCCACACATTCGCTCAAGTCAACATTTCCCATTGAACGAAAATGCTTTATCTTGTTTTGAAAATCTGAAATCTATAGTTGCAAAGACATTCTGATCACGCTATCAACGAAAATATTGCCATTTGTTGTTGAAACTGATGCTTCAAAACACTCGATTGCTGCTACCTTCAGTCAGGATTCCAGAGATTCCAGAGATTCAAGATCACTTAACTCAGTTTCAGCTCTAGTGAGCTGAACCATTCTGCTGTGGAGAAAGAACCATACGCTATTGTTGAATCTCAAAAGAAGTGGCGGCCATTTTCTTATAGGAAAGCCTTTCACAATCATTACTGATCAAAAGTCTGTAACATTTATGTTCAACATAAAGCATTCCAGTAAGATTAAAAATGAGAAAATACAAAGATGGCGACTTGGAATTGGCACCTTATAAATATGAAATATGTATCGACCAGGAAAGACAACCAAGTAGCGGATGCTTCATCTCGCATCTGCTCCTGTGCTACTACCACGGGCGGCAGGTGCATCAAAACTCAAGTCACCTTCACACTGCACTTTGTCATCCAGGGGTAACACGTATGTTTCATTGGATAAAATCAAAGAATTTGCCTTTCTCTCTCATTGAAGGTCAAGAGTATGACTCGTGACTGTAGGGTATGTGCTAAAATCAAGCCGAGGTACTTTATCTAATAGACATTTCCCAGAATGTTTCTCCAAAACATAAAAAAAATAATCCGACACGTCAATGTGGCAATGTGAGCAGAAAAAGGGATAACACTGGAAAAAGAGTTCGAAAAGAAACGAGGATATATGTGTTTCAAGCCATATAACGTAAAGTGCATTTCTTGTTTGTTGCCATGCTCAAAGACTATCACACTAAAGCAAATATATAAAATATACCCTATGCTTTTATGGCAAACAACGTTTAACTTAATTTTCCTGTGACGAGATAACTCGGAATAATAATTTTGGTTTTTTTAAAAGGTTAATTTTTTCTTTAATATACTAAGTGACATAGAAATCCGAAACAGCCAGTTTAAATGATTTATTTCAATAAAATTTGGTGTAATTTATTTATCTTGCTGAAAAAAAACAAGTGATAAATTTTTTAGCTTATCAGTTGGAGATTCCGGTTTTTATACTTTTTGTTTTTAAATTCACTAACAATCTAAAAATTAATATTTCAGCCGCAGGTAAAGATCCAAATTTGGCGGATTGTGGTTCTTGACATTCTTTACGATTGGTTACGATGCCTAGAGTACGGAGACCTGTCGATTTCGTCAACTTATGAGGTTGATTAGGGGGCCATATTTATGGGACTTCGGGAAGCTGGACTTTCTTTTTCGGGAAGTTGCAGTTAGAGTGCAAATAAGTGTAGACACCGTGGTTAGGTGTTGTCAGGCATTACTTCAAAGAAGGCCGTACGCAAAGAGCAAGGGGGCACTGGACGCAGCCATAGAACAACAGACCTTGAAGATCGCGCCTAAGATTATTGGCCTTAAGAGACCGTTTCTCCACTACCAGCTCCATTGCAAATGAATGGTTTGCAGAACACGGAAGACCTATTGGCATGCGAAGTGTTTACCGACGAATGAGAAGTTTTGGCCTGTTCTCATACCGACCACACTGGGTCCCTCTATTTAACTCCAGAAACACCGCCGTAATCGCCTTCAGTGGTGCAGAGAACGGTCACTTGGAATCAGGAATGGAATAGTATTGTATTTAGTGACGAATCTCGATTTTGTTTAGGCATGCACGATGGTCGAGCGAGGGTTAGGAAGGCGACGTGGTGAAAGGAGGAATCCACAGTTTTTTTGTTGAAAGACATGTTCATCACACTGTTCGAGTTTATGGTTTAGGGTGCTATAGCTTATGATTCCAGGTCACTTTAAATCTTCATCAGAGGTAACATGAACGCGCAGCGTTATATCCAAGAAGTTCTAGAACCCCACCTTTTTACCCTATCTTGACACCCTGGCAAATCCAACTTTACAACAAATAATGCACGAACTACATGTTGCAAGAGTCACATAGACTTTTTTCAACATACAAAACAATAAAAAGTTGCAACTACGCAAATTACCCTACTAGACTTAACTACCTATGAAAATTAAACTTCTTGAGTTTCTTCTTATATCAGTTAGAAAAGTTTTACTCAGATATTAAAAGTGCGACTGACAAGGTAAATAGAAAAGATATTAAAATAATAATGGAAACTCTAAATGCCAAGATCGGTGAAGTGAATGAAGAAGAAATTTTATAGGACGGTTTGGTCTTGGAGAACGCAAAGATAAAGGGGGCCGATTTTTAGAGTTCTGTAACGAAGTTACCCAAAATAAAATATAAAAAAACACTCATCGGGACTACCGTTTTGTAGTATTTTCAGTACTAAGAAATCGTCATTCAACTGGTACAGAGGTTAGGAAATTCTTCAACATATTGTAAACAAATCGTTAAAAGGCGGTTAAATGAGACTAAAAAAGCCCTTTTTACTACCTAACATTGCGGAGGAACAAGGTTTCGTCCCGACGTGGGTACTAGAGAACAAATTTTAAACGTACGGCATATTGTAGGAAAATCCAGAGAATTCAACATAACAAACATATTTGTGCTTCATAGATTTTAGTAAAGCTTTCGATTTGGTCAACTGGAGTAAAATGTGGCAGGGTTTTGTCTGAAAGTGGAGTCCCCAATCATCACTCTGAGATAGCGCG
>NW_027312168.1:0-37461 GCF_040954645.1 Diabrotica undecimpunctata | reverse complement strand
CGCGCTATCTCAGAGTCTTTGATGTGAACATCAAAGAGATGCTTACAATAGGTGTTATCTTATTCTAAATGAATTTTAAAAACTGATTATCATTGTTGGAATGCAGTAATAATACCTATACATATTTTGAAATAAATAATGCATCTGCTATCAGTCGTTTGATATCGATGTTAATGTCGACAACTAAGCTCCTAAAAGTAGATTAAATTACAGTGAAAGTAGATGGTGTGAATAAAATATCCCTAAAACCATTATTGGCTGCAGAACTGCAAGATACTGCTAATAATTCATGGGATTCCAATGATGAAGAATCTTCTGAAGTAGGTGGCATTGAAAGTGACTATGAAATTGAAGATCATCTTTCGGAAGCAAGTGAAAAGGATGATCAGCAAGTAGTATCAAGTAATAATGAAGAAGAATTTGTAGCTACAAGTTCCCAGATTTCAGAGTGTGTAATTTTCGAAACTAAGGATGGAAAACTGGAAGAATCAACCACAACCGACAGGACATATGCGATCCTGCGACATAATAAAAAGCAAAGTGCACACACAAAGTAATGTTAGCCCCTGGTCAAAGTGTAGATGATGATTAATTTTGTTTGTTTGTGGACGAAACAATTGTGAACGAAATAATGAAGTGTACAAATAAAAAGCCGAAAAAGTCCTGGGGATAGAGAACTGGAAATATTGCGACTCTACAGAACTATATGCTTTTATTGGACCACTACTAACTGCAGGGCACCTATCTTTAACTACTATCTTTTAAGCTACCATGGGTACCAAACCAACAATTCAAAAATTTGTTCGATTTGACGATAAGGACACGATGTCTAAATGAAGAAGGAACGACGAATTAGCAGCAAGACGCGATGTGTGGAACCAAGTCAATAAAAACTTGTTTTTTTTTTGGCTACTAATGTTTATTACTTGTCAATACATATTTTTTTTACAACATTTTTCTCGCATTTCATTATTTTGTCCAAAACCTTCAGGTAGATCGCCCTAGAGATAGACCGCATACTATAGTAGCACCCTTTTATTTAATCTAGACAATTTAAATGTAACTTTAATAAAAAATTAAGAAAAAATATTATAAATATATGTGTAAGTATGAAGAGTACATTCAAGAACAATGTTACTGAGTTGGCGGTTGTGGAAGTAAAATGTGTTGCCCGAATAAGGGTTAAAAAAACTAATACTAAATTAGAATCATCAAAGTTGTGCTTGATAGAAAGCATAGCCTTATTAAAAAAAATAGATTAGCTTGTCAAAATGTTAAAGGTGACACTGGAAAAGATACTTTTCAATAATTTGATACTATAATTCCAAAAACCAATGGTTTTCATAAACTTACTGAGGTAATTGACGTTTTTGAAAAAAATATGCTCCTATTACATCCATTTCAATTTCTCGATATTCAAATATATATACAGATAGAAGCCATAAGTTTTTATTGGAAAATAAAAAAAAACATTTGATCATTTATTGTTTCCATAATTCTAAGGAGTAGTATTTTGTTCTTTTACTAGTTTCATTAAAATTTATTAGTACAATATAAAAACCTACTAAATTTTTAAATTTATTTATATTGTTTTCTAATTATTAAAATAAACATTAATTAATATATCTTCTTCTTCTTGTTCAGCCTTAAGTAATTCAACTTTGGACATAGGCCTTCCCCAAATCAATCCAGTGTCTTCTATTTTGCGCCACTAGCTTCCAGTTGTGTCCTCCAATCTTCTTAATGTCATCAGGCCATCTCATTTGTGGTCTTCCTCTGCTTCTCATTCTTAACCATGGCCTCCACTGTTGTATTTCGTGGTTCCATCTCTTATTCTTCAGTCGGGCATTGTGGTCTGCAAAGCTCCATTTTAATTTGGCAGCATGTTCTCCTGCGTCTTTAACTTTGGTTTTGCTAATCCATTTGTTTGTTTTTTTGTCTATAAGTCTCACTCCGAGCATTGATCTTTCCATCGCTCTTTGTGCTTTTACTATTTTATCTATATTGGACTTGGTGAGTGTCCACGTCTGTGAACTATATGTGAGTATCGGGAGGATACACTGATCGTTAATTCTGATTTTCTAATACTGTTCTATTTTAGTGCTTTTCAAGATTCAACTCAGTTTTCCAAATCCTGCCCACGCTAACCTTATTCTTCTGGTAATTTCGGCAGTTTGATTTTCTTTGTTAATTTTTATTATCTGTCCCAGGTACAGCTTGTCAAATTTAAGGTGATACTTGACAAATTTGTCCACTTGCGTAGAAAATTAAGTGAGAACGCATTCGGAGGAAAAGAGATACATAATACGCTCTGTCTCTTCGCCTCGTTGGTACACTCCATACTACAAGTTTACAGAGAGTGGCCTTATTTATTAATGGAACTTCTATGATTGTCTATATTGTATGCTATTTTGACATTTCAATTTTTCCTTCGGAAATTTTTCTCAAAATACAAAATATTTTGTTTTTCTAAATTGGTAAAAAAATTATTCTAATAATTATATATTATTTGACTCATTAATATTGACCATTTAGTCATGTTTTGAAGCGGCAGCTTTTTCGAACACTTCAATAAAGAGTCAAAAAAAAAAAAAAACTTTTGTTGATGGCTATTTTTTTCACCAATTTTTCACTAATTTATTACCACCCTAATAATTTTTCACACACCAAACCCACCCTTAATGGGAGCAATTCTGCTGGCTTAAGGTTTAAGCTAGCAGAATTCAAAAAAAAAACTTTTTGTTGATGGCATATTTTTTCACCCATTTTTCACTAATTTATTACCACCCTAATATTTTTTCACCACCAAACCACCCTTAATGGGAACGATTCTGCTGGCTTAAGAATCAAGCTAGCAGAATTCAGAAAAAAAACTTTTTGTTGATGGCATATTTTTTCACTAATTTTTCACTAATTTATTACCACCCTAATAATTTTTCACCACCAAACCAGCCTTAATGGGAGCGATTCTGCTGGCTTAAGGTTTAAGCTAGCAGAA
Organism: Diabrotica undecimpunctata; assembly: GCF_040954645.1. Taxonomy (NCBI): domain Eukaryota; kingdom Metazoa; phylum Arthropoda; class Insecta; order Coleoptera; family Chrysomelidae; genus Diabrotica; species Diabrotica undecimpunctata. The sequence goes on along the minus strand of NW_027312168.1, from coordinate 34,463 downwards.
TTCAAAAAAAAACTTTTTGTTGATGACATATTGTTTCATCCATTTTTCACTAATTTATTACCACCCTAATATTTTTTCACCATCAAACCACCCTTAAGGGGAGCGATTCTGCTGGCTTACGGTTCAAGCTAGCAGAATTAAAAGAAATATTAATAACATACCACAGTGTTCTGCTAGGTTTTTACGAATTTATTACAACTTTAGTAATTTTTCACCCCTTACTACCCCTTTAACAAAAATTAAATAAATTTGTTTTTTCAAAAATACTTCAATACATTTACACGGTGTGTGTGTGTCCGAGTGTGTGTGTGTGAAAAACACTTCTGTTGTAATAATTGGTATATTTAATTAAAAATTACTACTTACCTATTACTTATTAATTACTTACTAAAAGTACTACAAATTTCATTGAAGATTGACTGATAAGTCCGAAAACGTTTTGAACTTAATCCTTTAGGATTTTTAAAATTTAATTAAATATACCAATCACAACAGTGTTTTACTTCAATGTTCGAGTTTTTTAACTATATGATATACAGCCAACTCACGGGAATGATCCTTTTTTAAGTTGTAAAATTTTGTTAAAAAATAGGCAATGTACAAAACAACAATATTGCAATGTTTAGCATATAAAAAAGTTGGTGTTTGTGTAAATTCTAGCATTTAAAGATGTAAACTACTTTCCTCATTTGAATTTCTAGTATTTATGAGAATTATCTTCCACACTGACACATACGGATTTCAAGATTGGAGGGTTATTGGAAAACAGATCCACTATTCAACTTAAAATCTTTTTTGCAGAACATCGGAAGAGATCTTTTTCTTATAATTTTAAGGTGCTTAATCTTCATCCATAATCCAATGGGACCGAATGTTATTCCTGAAGATCGGTTTTATAGAATAAGAACAGTTATAGACTTTTTAATAATAAAATGACTGCTCTGCGTTATCCAGTAAAAGAATTATTGCTAGATGAATCGATGGACCGTGGAAAGATAGACTTAGTTTTAAACAATATATTAAACAAAAGACATAAAAGACGATATCAAGGTTAGAATTAATTCGTAAATTAATTTATAAAAAAGCAAAGAAATTTTTTACCTATATTCAACTGACAATGAATGAAAAATCGACAAAGAATTAAAATACAAATAGATATCTTTAAATTTTTAAAATGCTGCTAATATAAATTTATTTTACTACGCAAATAATCTATATCAGCTGTTCTGACCAACCGGTAATTTCGGTTTCATTTGAATATACCTACTTAAAATATTTATATCCTAAAATGTTTTCCAATATAAAATTCTTTATGTTATACACCTAATCTTAAAATTATGTTTTGACCAATCGTTAATACTCTTCTTATTTAAATAATATTAAAATATTAAATACTTAAATTATTTTTCAAATTTTCATCTACCTAATGAATACAAATCTTTTAACAATAGGTGCGCACGGTCCCGACGACCCTCCTTTACAATCAGATAAATGATGTAATAGACGTAATAAAATTATTTCAATTACGCGCTATCTCAGAGTATTTATTCTGTGAAATATAAAAATTCCATTGTATTTACTAAAACTCAACTTGATTTCAGTTATTTTATATTCATAAAAGGGACTAACGATTCGATTTCGCTTAGCCATGTAATACGACTCGAACCAGAGTCAATTTTTTAAAACAGGTAAAATTTATAGTTTTTGGGATAGTGTTTTCATATTTTTAATATTTAAACATTGAAAAAATAAATATTAGTTAATATAGAATAACATTTGAAAATGTTTTTCAATTAGGGTAGTTGAGAACAACACGACTAGGCTGGTAAAAATATAGTAAAATTCTAGCAATTGATTTTTTATTCACCTAGCATCAATGTGTATCTTGTTGAATGTTTCCCATTAACTGAGGCAAGCAATATATATTTTCAGTTACAAGTAGAATACAGTAAAATTATAAAAATAGATTTTTTATCACCTTAAATTTTACCGTAGTAGAATTATTGACTCCTCATAGAGAGTAGTTGAAGGGTGAAAAATTACTAGGATGGTAATGTATTAGTACAAATCTAGCATAATACTGTAGTATCTCATATTTCCGAAAAGATTTGCTTTGCATTCAACCAGCGTAAATGTGTAGATGGTGGAATTGGTGAAGTTGGTTAACATTTAGTAAAAACTAACCAGAGAGTTTCTTATTTTATTTATAAATAGTATTTAGTAAAATTATAAAACAAAACTTTTTCACTTTTAATTTAAACGTAGCAGAACTATTGACTTCCACTAAGGGTTAGTAAAGTAACAAAAAATTACTAAGTTGGTAATAAATTCGTAAAAACCTAGCAAAACACTGTGGTATATCATAAATATTTTTTTTTTAATTGCGCTGGCTCGAATATTAAGCTAGCAGGAACGTTTCCAAATAAGATTGGTTTAGAGATGGAAACTTATCAGGGTAAAAATACTTTTTTATGTCAGTTATAAGTCGAGGATAGTGAAATTGTAAAAAAAGATTTTTTCACGTTAAATTTTAACCTAACAGAATTATTGACTTATTACAAGGGATAGTTTAGGTGTGAAAAATTACTAGGGTGGTAATAAATTAGTAAAAACTTGGCAGAATACTGAGGTATTTCAAAAATACGTTTTTTTTTTATTTTGCTGGTTCAAATATTCAGCTAGTAGGAAAGTTTTCGAATAGGTTTATGGGAGCAAAATTATCAGGATGGTCAAAGTTTAGTATAAACTTAACAAAACACTTTTTTATTTCAGTTATAAGTAGTGGACAGTAAATTCGAAAAAAAAAATTTCTCCTTAAATTTTAATCTAACACAATTATTGACTTTTCACAAGGGGTAGTTAAGGAGTGAAAAATTACAAGGATGGTAATAAATTCGTAAAAACCTAGCAAAACACAATATAGAATAACATTTGAAAATGTTTTTCAATTAGGGTAGTTGAGAAAAACATGACTAGGCTGGTAAAAATATAGTAAAATTCTAGCAAAAGATTTTTTATTCACCTAGCATCAATGTGTATCTTGTTGAATGTTTCCCATTAACTGAGGCAAGCAATATATATTTTCAGTTACAAGTAGAATACAGTAAAATTATAAAAATAGATTTTTTATCACCTTAAATTTTAACGTAGTAGAATTATTGACTCCTCATAAAGGGTAGTTGAAGGGTGAAAAATTACTAGGATGGTAATGTATTAGTACAAATCTAGCATAATACTGTAGTATCTCATATTTCCGAAAAGATTTGCTACACGGTGGTATATTATAAATATGTTTTTTTAATTCTGCTAGCTTGAACCGCAAGCCAGCAGAATGGCTCCCGTTAAGGGTGGTTTAATGGTGAAACAATATTAGGGTGGTAATAAATTAGTGAAAAATGGGTGAAAAAATATGCCATCAACAAAAAGTTTTTTTTTTTGAATTCTGCCATCTTGAACTATAAGCCAGAAGAACCGCTACCATTAAGGGTGGTTTGGTGGTGAAAAATTATTAGGGTGGTAATAAATTAGTGAAAAATGGGTGAAAAAATATGTCATCAACAAAAAGTTTTTTTTTTGAATTCTGCTAGCTTGAACCTTAAGCCAGCAGAATCGCTCCCATTAAGGGGGGTTTGGTGGTGAAAAATTATTAGGTTGGTAATAAATTAGTGAAAAATGGGTGAAAAAATATGCCATTAACAAAAAGTTTTTTTTTAATTCTGCTAGCTTGAACCTTAAGCCAGCAGAATCGCTCCCATTACGGGGGGTTTGGTGGTGAAAAATTATTAGGGTGGTAATAAATTAGTGAAAAATTGGTGAAAAAATATGCCATCAACAAAAAGTGTTTTTTTTTTAATTCTGCTAGCTTGAACCTTAAGCCAGCAGAATCGCTCCCCTTAAGGTTGGTTTGGTGGTGAACAATTATTAGGGTGGTAATAAATTAGTGAAAAATTGGTGAAAAAATATGCCATCAACAAAAAGATTTTTTATTTTATTATTCTGCTAGCTTGAACCTTAAGCCAGCAGAATCGCTCCCATTAAGGGTGGTTTGGTGGTGAAAAATTATTAGGGTGGTAATAAATTAGTGAAAAATGGGTGAAAAAATATGCCATCAACAAAAAGTTTCTTTTTTGAATTCTGCTAGCTTGAATCTTAAGCCAGCAGAATCGCTCCCCTTAAGGTTGGTTTGGTGGTGAAAAATTATTAGGGTGGTAATAAATTAGTGAAAAATTGGTGAAAAAATATTACGTAGGTTAAATTGGATTCCGCTCATATGTCCCCGCTAGCTTAAGGGTCCTATAAAAGAACAGTAGTTAATCTTATACCTGGAACATACCGACGAACCAATTACTTAATTTTTATACTGGAGTTGTCGTAATATTTTATATTATAGTTATATACTCTTATTCTTCGGATCTTCGGCATTTTAGTAAGTCATAAATATTTTAATCTGTTGTTTATTTCTTTACAATAGAATAATACCAGCCCCGTTGGGATGGCTGTCAACATCCGGTATTTAGGTACTAAACTGTATAACATTATTAACTTTCTCGAATATTTTATTTTTGTAAGGAGATTTTGTAGAAATATATCGTATTAAATATATCTTTCATATAAAATCCCATATATTTGATCACTTTTCTCAAAGTTTCATGCGACCCTGTATAAATATTGTCTTCATTAATTTTGTTTGTTATATGTCGTAATGTAGGAACTCGTTTTTTCCGTGACATAATAATTTATTATTATACGTCGAAGTAAATCTTTGTCAAAATCGCCCAAGTTGGATTTTGGGGCAGATCTTATTCTTTTGTTAGGCGTCGAAAATGATGTAGAAGCACCTTCTTCTATATTTTCATTTCACGAGAGATCCGTTTTATAGTGGCATCGCTTCTCTCTGCATAAAAATAATTTCATTTGCTATTACCTCCCTCGTTTGTCCAGACAAGACTTTGCCTTCTAATTTTGAATGAAAATCCATGTTTATAATTTAAAATACTTAACAATAATTATTTAAAAAGTCAAATCTATTGTAATACGATATCTCGTCAACACACAGTAACTTTAAACATAAGTAAAATAAAAAAATTTTGTCGCAGACTATACGAGTACCTCGCACTTCGAAGGGCCAAGAAATAATAAGGACGAATTGTGTTGTGGTCGAATGCGCATCGTGGGTGGAGCCTAATTTCAAATCGGCCAAGTATCACGTTAAATTTGACAAGCAATAGATGTATTCGCTTACTGTTTCTAAATTTATGTCGTTCAATGTTATTTCTGGAATGTTCGGTGTCTTTGTCATTATTTTTGTTCTTTACAAGTTCATCTTAAGACCTACTTTTTCCGAAGCTTGAAATAGTTGCGTCATCATGGTCTGTAGTTCTTCGAAATTTGTAGCGAACCTACGGATAAAAGTGAAACTTCTGGGTGGTCGCTACAAGTTTCGCTACAAATGAATATACCAATAATAAATATATATGTTTCCATTGACAGGGACCATATTTAAAAAAAGTGCATATTTGATGCATATTTTCTAAAATAAATGCATATTTAATAAAAATTTTGGGTAAATTAGTGACATGACACTGTCCCATGTTTCCGTTTTCACAGACGCTTGGTAGAAGAAGAAATATAGGTAGAAATGCAAACACTTAATGTCGCCTATAACATTATTTATAACACACCGTATGAAAATGACCAGTGTAACTTATCCAAAAAAGATTTTACGTTATTTTTGTATATCTTTAGAAAATATCAAACTGCAAAAACAAACTAGGGCTTTCAGAAAAACTAACTTCAGATTTCAATTAAATGACCAAGAAACACTTTAAATCAGTTATATACAAATTTCCATGTATTAAAACCATTTTTTTGGTCTCCAACGAAATTTCTCTTGTTAATTTTTCAATAAATTTTCAGTTAACCACACTCGATACCTTCAACTGATTAAATACTGAACAATCCCTTTGATTCATAATTAAAATAACAAAAAGGCATTTCATTCACATTAACCTGTCGACGTCAACAGTGAATCATTTTACCGAATACGCTAATTACAATTGAAGCGATTTTCTAGTTTAACCAAACCTGCCACTCGTATAAACAAACTTTAATGCAAACCGTTTGTATTTTGTTTGCAGTGTAAATAAAGAGGGGAATATTAAAGACTTTATGTCTAGTTGATCCATACGTATTAACGCTTTGTTTGTACTAAGTTACAATATTTACGGAGCGTTTGAAAATTTTAAGCTAAGAGGGGTAGTAGCCTCAATAAATTGTACAAATAGGATGCTGTTCGGATTTACTTTGTGTTTATTGACCGGGTAATTAAAAAACAAATATAATATAAAATGTATAAATTAAAATTAGTGGATACGAATTTCTTATTAAATAAAAATGAAAAAAGAAAAATAATATTCACAGTATATAAAAGTATTTTCAGAGTTTTATAAAATACAACGTGTTTGTTAATATTATTACCGACTAACAGTAGATATTTTTTATTATTCTTTATTTTTGGATTTAAAAACCATTTGGTGGTCAAAACCATCCTGCTAAATGCCGAGGGTATAGGAAGGAATTGCAAAAGGTAAAAAACAGATGCAAAAAGTCTGAAAAAGATGAACTTAATGCCCTCAGAGGTCTCAAAAGGACAAGTAAAACCAAGTCAAATGTTGGTGGAAGGAAAACGCACAGAAATTTAATGGTAATAATACATACAGACTAGTAACAAAAGATAGCAACGAAAACTATCATAATGTAAAATTTAAAAACAACACAGATTAAAAAGAAACAGAATATACCCTACAAATGATTACAGGAATTAAAAAAATTAAACGAAAGCGTTACTACTAAAGGCAAGTTACGCTTTCGTTTAATTTTTTATATATGATAGCCAGTTCCTAAGGTAAGAAATGGCCATCATAATTCAGCCCCAAAAGTCCACTGCTGAACATAGACCTCTTTCTCGTGTTCCTAACCTTATCTATCAGGCGCCACTCTCATCCAGTTTTTATTTTTTCTTCTTAAATCGTCTTCCCTGGGTCTTCATTCCAATAACCTTTTTGTCCATCGCCCATCCGTCATTCTAGCTTTGTATTCTATCCATCTCCATTGTAGTCAGGCTATGGTTTAGATAGACAGTCACCTTGGCTCTTTTCCTGACCTCTTCGTTTTTTCTACCAGAGTTCTCACATGGATCTTTCCATTCTTCTCTGTGTGACTCTCAGTTTGGTAGCCAAGGCTTTTGTTAAAGTAAGTATTTCTGCTCTGTATATTAACACTGGGAGGAATGATTGATCAATAACTTTTCTCTTCCGACATGTGGGTAGCTAACTTTGAAGAAATAGCCAATGACCTTGTAATTTTTGCTGGGAATGCCAAAGGGTTACTTAATCATCAACAGGAACTGTCTATGTCTTGTCTTTCAGACACATTTCACAAAACAGTCATTATCATCAACAACTATTCCATCCATTGTCGCTGTGTCAGTATATAAGCTTCCCTTAGGTGTGTCCATTAATTTCTGTTTGTTGTTTTTTGCATCAATTCCTGACCAGCCATTCGCTTGATGTCATCAGTCCATCTGGTTTGAGGTCTTCCTCTACTTCTCTTATTTGCTCTTGGTCTCTATTCAATAATTCGGTTCGTCCATTGTCTTACATTCTTCCTATGTGTCCTGCCCCATCTTTTGGAATAAATCTGTAACTTTTGTTCGTCTTCTTATTTTTTCAGTGGACTTGCGATCGCTCATCTGAATATTGCGTATAATTCGTTCCATAGCTGTCTGAGTCACTTGGAGTTTGTGGACTATGTTGTTGTTAAAAAGCCTATGTTTTAGATCCACATTTCCGTACCAGCAGCACATACTGATCAAAAGTTTTTGCCTTTAAAGTATTTGGTTAGGGTGATTTAAATACTGTTTGTAATCTTCTAAACGCTGTCGATGCTAAGGAACATCTTCTATTTGAATCAGCCTTTAAGTTAAGTTTTGTTAGTTTGATTTTTTGTTCTAAGGATATATACAAGTCAACGTTATCTATATTATTATTGTCCAGAGTTATATCCTCGGTTATACCTACAGATTCGTTTGTTAGATATTTAGTTTTTGCTAGATTTATTGTTAGTCCTATTTCTTTTGATTCCATTTCACTCAAACTGTTTAATTCTCCCTCTCCTTTCTGAAGAAAAAGAAAAAAAAAAAAGTTATGATTTAGTTATGAATGAGCTGCCAAAAATATTCCCGAAGAGCTATCGTAAAACTGACAAACCTAATTAATGCTGCATTCAGATTACTATATAGACCAATGATATGGAAAATTGTCGAAGTCTTTATAATTGCTAAACCAGGAAGACCTGTGCATGAGGTTTCATTTTATTCCCCCCGTTTGATTCCATCAGATACCTAGCCAAACATAGTAAGAAGAGATATGTGTAAGGATAAGTGCGCTCACTGTAACAATGAAGTCATCTCACTGAGGCCTTATTACCTGGTGGTGACCTGAACTGTAAGTTACGTTAATGCTTAAATAGACTCAGAAGGGGAGTGGAATATCAAATAGAATCTTCTTCTTCTTCCTACTTCATAAATAGGCTTAATGCCTGTTTTACTTTTTTAGCCTTAATTGACGTTGTCTGACCATCTTTTCCTCGGTCGTCCCAATGATCTTCTTTCATTTGGCGATTTGTCTCTTGCTATTCGCACTATTCTATTTTCTGTCATTCTTTCGATATGTTGATTCCATTCCACTTTTCTTCTTTTGGTCCACGCGTTTATTTTTCCTTTATATATTTCCTCACTTCTTACTCTGTCTCTTAGAGTTTGGTTTGTTATTTTTCGTAAGACTTTCATTTCTTTTGTTTCCAGTAGTCTTTATGTTTTCGCCGTATCTGCTCTTGTTTCCGCTGTGTACGTCATTATCGGTCTTATTGTATTTATTTGTATTGTATTGATTTGTATTGTATTGATTTATATATCCTGGTTTTCGTTTCCGTTGTTAGGTATTTGTTTCTCTAGATTGTGTTGTTGAGACATCCTGCTGCTCTGTTTGCCATGTTCACTTGTTTTTGTACTTCTTCTTCCACTTTTCCGTAGCTTGATAGTTTTATTCCCAAGTATTCAGTTACGCGCTATCTCAGAGTTATTTTGTTATTTAAGACTAGTTTCCATCGTCTTGGTTCCGCTGATATCACTATCGTTTGAGATTTCTCTGTTAAAATCTCCATGTTGTATATGAGCGCCGTATCTTCGAATTCTTTAATTAATCTTTGTAGGTCATCTTCATTTTCGGCTGTTATTATGGCGGCATCGGCGTAGCATTATTTATGATTTCATCCATTATCAGATTAAATATTAATGATCTCAGCGAATCTCCTTGTCTAATGCCAGTTTCATATTTGATAGGTTGCGATAGTTTTCCTTTACATCTTACCATAGCTATGTTATTTTTATATATATTCTCAATGGTTTTTACTAAATCCAGTGATATTCTCTTTTCATATAATAAATGTATCGCGTCCCGAATTCTCACTCTATCAAAAGCTTTCTTCAAATCTATCAGAGACATATATGCTGGTTTGTGGTATTCCAGCGACTTTTTTTTTATTTGTCTTATTACAAAAACTGCATCCGTGCATGATCTTCCTGTCCGAAATCCTTGCTGTTCCTCTTGCAGAGATATTCGTTCGTTTATTTTTATCTCTATTATTCTTGTTGTCAATTTGAGTGTTGTATTTAATAGATTTATTGCTCGATAATTATTGGGGTCTTTCTTATCTCCTTTTTTGAAGAACATCACCATGATCGCTCTCCTCCATTTATCTGGTGTTCCGTTCGTGGTGATTATTTTATTAATAAGAAGTTGCAGTTGTTGTACAAAGTGATCACGTCCATATTTTAAGAGTTCAGTTGGTATTTTATCTTCTTCTGGTGACTTTTTGTTTTTTAATTTATTTATTCGTTCTTTCACATCGTTTTTAGAGATTTCGGTCTTTTCCTCAGTTATTATAGTTGGCGTTTCTGGTAAAGGTTCTTCGTTTTGTCTTTTAGACATTTCTGTCAGGAAGGCAACCCATGTATCCTCTTGTATGTCTTCTATTTCAACTAGTTTTTTCATTTCGCTTCTTTGTTGTCTTATGGAGCGCCATACTTGTTTCTGTTGTCCATAGAAATCCATCTCTAGTCCTTTTGAGAATCGTTCCCAGTAATCTGTTTTTGTTTTTCTTACCAATTGATGGTGACGAGCCTCGGACTAGGACAGAAATATAATCTTGCTAGATATAATTACCTTGGTAACCTGCCCAGCTTATGCGAATACGGAGAACTATAAACTTATTACGTTTTTTTGTCTCCTATCGTTGCCCACAATATAGCTTCGAAATAATTTTTAACTGATTGAACTTTGTCAAGTGTTTGTGTAAATATATTTAATGTATATAACATTCAATGACGTGCTCGATAGCCAACACTAAAGATTCTTCAAGAGCAAAATTACTTGGTCAAGATTAAATAAAAAACTGTGCTCCATATCTGCCTTTTATTTGAGTAAACTTATTAAGTTTTATTTAAATTTGGATATTACTCTTAAAGACGTGTCTTAATATTACAACATATGGATAACATATGTATAATTAATAATAGCATAAACATATTAAATCAAACAGCATTGCTACAGTAAAACAATTTTTGAAATTAGCATTTGTATCTTTATTTACTGTAATTTTACCATCGAATAAATTTCATTAAAACAAGTCCCCGAAGCGTCTGAAAAACATTGACCTGTAAACCGATGTATTCAAATATAAATGTTAAAGCTCTGAGAAAAAAAAATTGTAGTCCAGTTTATTTTTTTAGATTTATTCCTTTAAGATAATCTAACAAATTGCTCATTCTAACAAACGCAATAAAATTAAGACTTCTGTGTTCCCCGATAAGTCTCGTTGATGCACATAATTGCTGGCGATGTCTAACGACCAGCTAGCATGCGAAAGGGAAATTTAGGAATGGGTGCTTTTGGACTGAATCCATTTGTCACTTAGGGAGCATTCTTTATAAGTTCACTAAAAAGATTTACCAAGTAATAAAGGCAATTACGGAATGTGACAGTGCATACAATACTATTAACGGATCTGTAACCCTAGAACACGAAATAAGTTTTTTTCTTGGAATTAATTTATCATAATGCGTCCAAAATGCATTTATTAAGTAAATGTATCACTGAAAGTAACAAGTGTTAAAAGTACGCAGTTGCGAAATCCATTTTAAGTGACATGACTAGCAGTAACTTAGTTATACAGGGTGTTTCAAAAACGTATGTCATAAATTAAATCACGCATTCCGGGGGCAAAAATAAATTGATTAAGTCCAACTTACCTCAGTACAAAAGTGTACACAAAAAAAGTTACAGCACTTTGAAATTACAAAATAAAAATTGTTTTTTTTGCATTACCTCCTAAACTACTTGACATTTTGTAATAAAAATGGACACGTTACTTTCTTGTTCTGAAAGCATTTTTCATACGAAAGACACAATAAAATCTAAGCGCACAGAAAAATTTTAAAGGGGGTGTGCAGTCCTAAACCCCCCCAAACTTTTGAGTACGTTCAAATCAAAGGAATTTTGTGGCATCATTAGTTTAACACATTATTTTTAAAACTTGTGTGCCTCTTATCACTTTTTCGAAAAACTAGTTTTCTCCTAGTTGGCCATAAAATTACAATTAGTTTCTAAGGATACAATAATTACAAACAGTTCCATTAATAATAGTCAATAATTTAAAGCTATTATTTATTGTGCGAATAAGATTAATATTCAAAATTTTGATATTACATATGGCCTACACATTTCAGGAAATGGCAGATATGCATTTAACTTTGGGTAAGTTGGATCAGATTAAATTATGATTTCAATAAACTATCGGGAATATCGCAGGTGAATGCCAAGGAAATAGTGCAGCAGCCGCAAGGCGGTTTACAGTAAAACACCCCAATCGAAATACATCCGATAGACGATTATTTCTGACCATAGATCGTCGTTTACGGGAAACGGATACATTTCGACAGCAAGTTGCTGGCAATAGTGGTCGTCCAATAATGGATGCAACTGATAAAGACATTTTAGAAATCATTGAAGAAGTCCCTGAAACAAGTACAAAGCTAATAACTGCTCAACTAAATGTTCCTCACGTAAGGATTTGGAGGCGTTTGAAGGATCAGCTGCTTAAACCCTATCACTTAACAACGGTCCAAGAGTTATTGGTTGAAGATTATCCTAATAGGATTGGATTTTGCGATTGTTTGTTAATGGAAAATACTCGAAATGTTAATTTTATTAGAAATATTTTGTTTACCGACGAGGCTACCTTCAGTAGAAACGCGCTATCTCAGAGTCATAACTAGCACATTCGGGCCTACGAAAATCCTCACGCCAAAAAAAAATTACTCATCATCAAAGGACTTTCAAAGTTAATGTTTAGGCAGGAATTGTGGATAACAATCTAATAGGACCAGTATTTCTTCTCAACAATTTAAATGGTGATAATTATTTGCAGTTCTTGGCAAACTATTCACAAGAGTATTTGGAAGAAGTGAATATTGCAATAAGGCAAAATATGTAGTTTCTACAAGTTGGCGCTCCACCGCATTACAGTAATGAACTCCGGGAATACATTTGCAGGCAGTATCCTGGTCGGTGGATTGGAAGGGGTAGTGACGCACCTATTTCTTGGCCACCCAGAAGTCCAGGTCTTTACCCCATGGACTTTTGCTTTTGGGGGTTTATGAAAGAGAAAGTGTATTCTGTAACAATAGAGGACGAACAACAATTGAGGGTTAGAATAATTGAAGCTGCAAATAAATGTTGTCAGAAAAATATGATTTTTCAGCGCATTCGGTTTTCGGCAATGTGTATTGAAGAAAGTGGGGGTCATTTTGAACATTTACTGTAATATCATATTTATAGAGGTTATAGACATTTTTGTACTTTTATATTTAGTTGCACGTAATTTTTTAAAGGTTGATGAAAAGGGCCTTTCAGAACAAGAAAGTAACGTGTCCATTTTTATTACAAAATGTCAAGTAGTTGAGGAGATACTGCATAAAAAAACAATTTTTATTTTGTAACTTCAAAGGGATGTGCCTTTTTCGTGTACATTATTGTACTAAGGTAAGTTGGATTCAATTTATTTATTTTTGTCCCCGGAATGCATGATTTAATTTATGACATACCTTTTTGAAACACCCTGTATACAGATGGTTCTAAAAGTGAACAAAGTATAGTTTTATTCTTAATTTAGGCCAAGGAACTTGCGAAAAATAACCAAATTTTAAATAAATATATAATTTTTATACCAAAAGCCATAGCTATAAAAAACTTTCGTCTCGCGCATTAAAAATACAATAACTAGAGTATAAAATCAATTAGATTAAAAATAAATATTGGATAATCTTACTGATTTTTTCAATAAACTTTTAAGAAACAATATCTTACCTATGTAGCATTCAGCAGTAGTCTGGTATTATTGTTGTGCTCCATATTCCATGTTATCGCCTTTATACCACCTTGATATCTTGATAAAAACGTTTTTTTTTATTCTTTACTCACCGCCCCCCAAATTCTTAGAAAAATTGTCAACGTTTGGGTAGAGAAAGTGTACCTTTAGGTTTAAAAAATGGCCCAAGTCCTGAAAAGACTTTAGCATATTCTTCAGTATCAGAATATGTATATTGTAATAAGGACCTTTGTTTATCCACAGCACTCTTAAATCCAAACCATTCTTTTCCCTGGATATTTCCCATAGTATGGACTCTTGATTCCCTAAAATCTGCTGATATGTGAGCCAACAAATACACCTTTCTCCAATTAGTCTCTTGGAAGGAGACTGTTTTGTAAGGCCTATCTTTATTTATTTTTTTTTATAGCCCTTTTTCTATTCGAATTGTCGAATAAAGGGCTCTCCCATTTCTCGCCATTCATCCCTGTTGTGTGCTAGGCGTTTCCACATCGGTCCTGCGACTCTTTTGATATCGTCGCTCCAGCGCATTTGAGGTCTTCCTCTTGGTCTCTTCGCATCGTACGGTCGCCTATCTTTATACGAAGTCTGTGGATTTGGGGTACTTTTACTTCTTTTTCGCTACATAGTGCTTTCTTTTAACTAAAATGACACCAAACTGGATTTAGGGCCAATATATATTTCACAATAACTCGATGGATTGATGGATTTAAGGCTTTCTAACGACATTTATAGGTGTATTTTTATACGCCGATTCATAAATGCCCATAAAAGATATTTACACATATTGACAGATTATTTAGACATATTGGAGTTAGGGCATTTTAGCCTACTTTGGTATATGAATTTAAAAGTCAAGTTATAATGCAAATGGATAAGTTTAGGATCCAAGCTAGCAAAATGAGGTTTTTTAGAAGAGTTGACAGGTGCTATGAGGCTTGATTGACTTAGCAAATACTAAAGTATGAATCGAAAGGAAGAACAAGTATAGAAGTGACTAGGAAAAGATGTCGGAATAGGCAACAAATGCGTATAGCCCTGAATGAAGAAGAAGATCATGTTACAAAATCCGTTGTCATTAATTTGTCCTTTTTGGGATTAATTTCATTATATGAGGTTTATTCAGTGTTTTATTCCATTATCAAGAATGTATTAAATATAGATACAATGTATGATTAATTAGATTATGCTGTCAAAGCTACTATCGCTAGCAATTATTTCTTTCTCGAGTCCAGATGTGAAACACCTGATGCCACATAATTAATATAATATTAATAACCGCAAACCTATCCTCCATCCTATATTACAGTGTGTTCACTATTTATGTAAGCAATAACTGGAAAATTTTGTCAAGTTTAATTTTCTGGCAGCGCTCTTTCTGCGTGATTATTTAGGAAAAGAGTCGACCCGCGGGTTTATGGGAATTATGCGCTTATGAATAATTCAAATCGAAAAAATGCGTCGAGTTGTGACTTAATTTGAAGTCAGTTTTGTTTCTCTTTATGGATTTATGGATAGAAAGGGGGAGTGGATTTTCGTGTTTAAGAAATACACGAAAATTTCAGTCGTAACCAGATTTAATAGCTTAAATTTTGCCGCATAAAAGGTTAAAGATTAAGAAACAAAATCCTTAATTTAAAACTTTTAAATGTGAAAATTATTTTTTACAATTTTTTTTTTAAATAAATGTTTTATATTAGTTTTTTTTACTACTTCTATTAGATAAATGGAAATATAGGCAAGACTTAAAAAAAAGATTTTTATTATAATTACGACGATGAGTTTTGGACTTTACAAATAGAGCAAATATGCGGTATTGTTATATTTTGAATACTAATAATTAAAGTAAAATGTTTAAACTCTTGTGACTTCAGCTGCGAGTTGCTAACAAGGATTTCCGGTAAACCATAACGAGCAAAACAGTAACTAAGTTTAGCAATTGTAGCTGTGGTAACTGAAGTCATTGGACAAACTTCCACTATTTTACAAAGAGGATCAAAATTATAAAAAAAATTAGTATTTCGTGTTTTGGCAAAATCTATATGCATGCGTGACTAAACATTTTGAGGAATACTTCAGCCTTGCAAGGGAACCTAAAGGATCTACCTGGATGTTCTCATAAGACCTGCAATTCTTGTTTAGATTTTTAATTTTTATATTTAATGATTGTCACAAAATAAAAAACCTAACTAGTACTAAGCTAAAAAATAGATATACTTGGCATATCAAGAAATATTTGTTTCATAATACGCTGAAACTACGAAAAACCTGACATAAATCAGTACGGTAGACGGTTAAATGTACATAACCCCTATGAGTATTAATAACCCTATATTTCAAAAGGGGGTAGCGGGTAGACACTTTTCTACGATCCTGGTAGAAAATAGGTCTACTTCAGGGAAGCATCCCTGCCCACGCGAGCCATGCTTTGCTCTCAATTCCTTACTAAGAGAAATCATGTCCCATTCCTTTATCCTTCCAAAATCTAGTTACCTACTTCCTATCCCTCCCTGGTGAAGGGCAGCAGCGATCATCAGCACCAGTGCAAGGCGTAGAGGAAATTATCCTGGACCGGCTTGAAACTGGATTACCACAAGCATGACTGGAGCAGTTTAAATGGTTGTGGTACTGCGATGGGGAAGGCAACGGGAAAACCACCCCATTATATTTTCCACAAATCTAAATGGCAGACGAGAAAAAGAAAATGGCCCTCAGTCCGGGGCACCCCTTAAATGGGGAGAGGGTGCGAAGAATCCCCCCGTCAACTACCCAAGAAAGTGCACAGAGAATACAAATATACGACCGAATAGTACGCATTGCCACCTGGAACGTACGCAGTTTATTTATGTCCGGGAAACTGGCAAACGCTGAAGCCGAGATGGTAAGACTGAAAATAGACATCTTGGGGATGAGTGAAGTAAGATGGCCTGGATCAGGAATACAAAAAACAAAACATGGATACATATACTATTCAGGTGGAACCGACCCAGAACATCAATATGGAACTGCTATATTAGTGTCGAACAAAATTGCTCAATCAGTCATAGACTTCATCCCCCTAAATGATAGAGTAGCAATGTTGAAATTACAAACAACTCACAGAAAACTAAATATTATTCAGGTCTATGCTCCAACAAGTGACAAGTCAGACGAAGAAATCGAAAAATTTTATAACAACATAGATGAAATAATGAGACTGACAAAAAGAGGTGAGATAACGATGATCATGGGTGACTTTAACGCTAAAATTTGTCGTGGTGCGGAAGGAGACCACATAGGAGCATACGGTCTAGGTACCAGAAATAATAGAGGAGATAGACTTGTACAATTCTGCGTAGAAAACAATCTGTTAATTGCCAATACCTTCTTCAAACAACATCCTAGAAGGCTATACACATGGAAATCACCTGCAGACAGAAAAGACAGAATTGTTAGAAATCAAATTGACTTCATTTTGCTCAATAACACCTTTAAGAAGTACATACAATCTACGAAAACATACCCTGGAGCTGATATACATAGCGATCACAATCCAGTTATAATGGATTTTAGATTAAAAAGATTTCTCAAAGTCAAAAAGAAAACAGTGACAAAAAAAATAGACATCTCACAACTGAAGAACCCTGAACAGAAAAAAGAAATAAGTATCAAGCTTGAGGAAGAAATAAAAACGATCGAAAACTAGGTACAGACAGACATTGAAATAACATGGACTGCTCTAAAAACAAAAATAACAAAGATACAAGAAGAAGACATCGGGTTCATAAAACACAACAAAAAACAAGAATGGATAACGCAAGAAATCATGGACCTCATGGACGTAAGACGAAAACATAAAACAAGTCCAATAGAATACAAGCGAATCAACAAAATCATTAGAAAAAGGTGCAGGGAGGCGAAAGAAAACTGAATGTCAACAAAATGCCTAGAAATCGAACAACTTCAGGAAAAATACGACACCTTTAATATCCATAAAAAAGTAAAAGAAATGACAGGTAGATACAAAAAGAGACAAGCAACAATATTAAAAAATGATAATAACGAAATAATTATGGGTACAGAAGACAAACTAGAGAGATGGAAAGAATACATACAAACTCTTTTTGACGACGATAGACCTTGTTCTCCACCATCCACAGACAATCGAATAAATGAAAAAGACCCAGAAATAACCAAAGAAGAAGTGATTCATGCAGTAAAATCTCAGAAAGATGGAAAAGCCACCGGTCCAGACAATATCAATGTCAAAATACTTAAACTAATTGCAGATAACGAAAGTGAAAGCCTAGATTTAATAACAGCACTATTCAATAAGATATATGACACAGGTAAAATACCAACAGACTGGCTAAAATCAACATTCGTAGCATTACCAAAAAAATCGAATTCCTCACAATGCGATGATTATCGAATATTAAGCTTGATGTCTCATGTCCTTAAAACTTTTCTCAGAATTATCCATACACGAATTTAAAAGAAGTGAGAGTTCCAGATGAGTGACACTCAATTCGGATTTCGAAACGGATTGGGAACACGAGAGGCTCTTTTTGCTTTAAATGTGTTAACGCAACGATGCAGAGACATGAATGTAGATGTATATGCATGTTTTATTGACTATCGAAAAGCATTTGACTGCGTTAACCATCAAAAGATGATCGAAATTCTGAGAACAACTGGAGTTGAGAACAAGACTTGCGAATTATCTCAAAACTATACTGGCACCAAACGGCAACAATTGAAATAAAGCACACAACATCCGAAGACATACAAATCCGACGAGGAGTGAGACAGGGTTGCGTCTTATCACCGCTACTCTTTAATTTGTATTCGGAGTCTATATTCAGAGAAGCATTAGACGAGGTCCAAGGCGGAATTAAGATTAACGGAATCAGCATAGACAACATCAGATATGCTGATGATACCGTCTTAATAGCAAGCAACGCACAAGAACTACAAAATATAATAAATGCGGTAGTTCACCACAGCGAAATGTTCGGTTTACATCTAAACGATTCCAAAACTAAAACTTTAGTATTTTCAAAGACACCAATAAACGTACAGGTGTATGCCAAGGGTCAAATAATAGAACAGGTAAATTCCATAAAATATTTGGGAACAAATATCAATAGTCAGTGTAATCCAAAAAAAGAAATTCTATCAAGAATCGAACAAGCAAGGAAAACATTCATGAGCATTAAAACATTTTTTACAAGATCAAACCTTAGTCTACAGCTTAGAATCCGAATGATCAGATGTTACGTTTTTTCTGTCTTACTGTATGACTGTGAAAGTTGGACAATGGACTCTGAAATAGAAAAAAGAATAGATGCCTTTGAGATGTATATACAGACGAATGTTGAGGATTCCATGGGTACAAAGAGTTACTAATGTTGAGGTACTTCGTCGCATGTGTAAACAAAAAGAATTACTAAGAATAATCAAAGAGAGGAAAATGCAATACTTGGGTCATGTGCTGAGAGGCGAAAGATATGAATTACTTCAAGTTATACTGGAAGGAAAAGTACAGGGCAAAAGATCAGTAGGAAGACGCCAGAACTCGTGGCTGAAAGACCTGAGGAGATGGTTCGACCGCTCATCCGCAGAGATCTTTCGCGCAGCAGTTTCCAAAACTACAATTGCCATTTGGATCGCCAACCTTCGAAAGGAGACGGCCCAATGAGAAGAAGAAGATATTTCAGAAAATCTGAATAAATCACAACTTGTTTATAAGCTTGACTCAGATCAATTATAGAAAACTCATAACCACCCTGTAGCTTGGCAAATAAATTGATAGTTATTTTGAAATCAACACAAATTCTAACACCATCAATTTTATGGTACTATGGACGTCTTTTATTCTGAAAATTCAATTGCAGAGGCAATATCCTCCTGGATCATTTTATCTAATTCCATTACTACTTTGCTCCTTAGTAAAAAGGGAACAACTATGTAGTTAAAAAATGTTGGTCTCTATTCTGACTTAATATTAAATTTTAACTGGAATTTAATTAAATGTGCCACATTTGTCACAAACTATAGTGTTTACACTTACAGTTCTTCTTCTTCTTCTTTCTTGTATGTAGGCTTTAAAGCCTATTTCTTTTTCAATATTAGCCTCCTAAATTGTTTAAATTATCGCACCATCTTTTTCTTGGCCTGCCAATATTTCTTCGTCCATTCCTATCCACCAAACTTTTCCCTGATATTCGTCTGAGTATTTTCATCTCTGTTGTTTCTAGTAGTCGTCTTGTTTTAGATGTCTCAGGTCTTGTCTCTGTCATGTATGTTAATATAGGTCTAATTTCTGCTTTATAGATTCTTGTTTTTGTGTCTTGTCTTAGGTATTTGTTTTTTCAGATTGTGTCATAAAGAGATTCCGCCACTTTACTTGCTTTTAAGATTTTTTGTCGTACTTTTTCTTCAACAACTCTATAACTAGTTATATCTATTCCCAGATATCTATTCCTGCTTTATAATTTACCCATCAATTTCGATTTTACATCGTATTTCCGATCAATGAACTGTACAAAAAATTCCAATCTAGAATCCCATTTTAAGCTTAAATAATAAGAAATATTTAAATTTTCAGCCTTAAATAATGTTCTTACATTTTAACTGTGTCGGGTTTCCTACATTTTTAACCACGAACAATTCAATGGGCTACTCAAAATTGCCGTATCTTCCAACAGTAATTGAGATATAAAAGATATTTTTGCAGCATGTGTACCAAAAGTTTCAAAATAGTAACCAAGATTGCAGTAACTCCTTTGCACATACTGCGTTTATGCTTAGTACACTGGACTTACTTCAGTCTTGCTTAGTGGTTGTTTAAACAGCTGATATACATACTGCGTTTTATTTATGTTAACTTTAAATTGTGAGGATATTGGAAGCAAGGATTTGAGAATCTATTTACAAATGTGGTTCAATCAAACAATGATAATATAAACTTGGAAGAAGATTTAGGTTTGCTAGCTGCTAGTGTTGATTTTCTGCCAACTGCAAGTGAAAATAGTTAACCCCTGTCACAAAGAAAAAGCTTTGAAACCAGCCTTTAAGAAAAGCTGTCTGAACCTATACCGTGTGCAAATTATATATTAAGTTATTGTAATGTAATTTATAGAAAATTACTGCAGAAAGAAGAGAATTTATAAACAAAAGTTTAGGAAAATGTGAAATATAAAATCTGAACGTACATATTTCATTTTGACAACATGTTATAGGGTTAATGTTAAACGAAGAAAAATATAAAAACAACGAAACAGAAAGGCGATCACTATCTATCCAATACAAACTAAAATATTGCTCTGACATTATACAAGAGGTTTGTAAGAGCTTTTTCCTCACCACATTATGCTTTACGAAAAATAATGACAGTTTTGTGCATTATACACTCACAAATACTTTAAAGGTGTTTTAACTCCACCTAGGGATAAGAGACAAAGACAGTCATAAAAATAATGGACCCCATGATATATTAATCGAATAAACATATCGAATCATTTCATCCCATCATTTCCCATTACAGACGAAAGCATGCTTCAAATGTACAGTACCTTCCAGGTGATGTTAATATAGCACTTATGCACAGCGAATCGTTAAGGAACAACAGATATTATTCGCACAACTAGTATACGAGGAGTGCGAAAAATGTAAGCAGTTTACTCCTCATGCCCACAAAAAAGAAAATTTTGATATATCGTGTAATATTTGTAAACAATGGAAAGTTTAAACGAATTAGTTTGTACCGATGTGCTGAACGTGCTACAGCAACAGCTTTCAACAGTTCGAACCGTGGGAGTGTCGATAATCACGCATCCATTTCCACGACCAGACGACGAGGTAGGGTCCGGAGCGGCTATTTAAAGCGAGCGGCTGGCGGAGTTAGAAGAGTCTTGTGGCTAACGCTCTAGGCTCCCTGGCCCGCTAGTGCATTAAACCTGCGAGCCAACCCGGACAGAGAGACTTCCGCAGTGAGGATTATGCTCTGTCTTTAATCAAGCAGAACTCGTGGGTATAGTGGATTGAACGTTACCGTCAACTCTGACTCAGAGTATAACGTGGATCTGCACAATCGATAATTTTGATTGCGAAAGCGTTTGGCGCTTCCGCTGGACTGAGGTGGAAGCGAGTATAAGTCTGCGTGCGATCGAATTCGCGTATTTCATTTTCTGTTAGTATTAATAATTTTTCTTTTACAGATTTCCGCAGGGGAATTCACTCTCGCGGGACCCAGGCGGGGATATAGAATATATTTTATTTCTATTTTTGTATATACGTTAAAATTAATAGATTTATTTTTATTTCAACCTGTGTTTTACTGAGTATGTCGTCTCGAAAGAGCTACCCGTCACAAGTTATGGAAGCAAGAAACGAATATAAAAGATTTTCTGATGAGGAAAGATCAAATAATGTAATATATTTTTCATGTGACATGCAGAAGGTTATCATGTTGCCAGCAGTGGACATGTTCAAAAAAGTATTATTTATAAAGCATTTGGTAGCCTATTATGAAACCTTTGCACCTGTAGGGAGAAAAAGTAAAGAAAAAGTTCACTTTACGTTGTGACATAAAAGAATTAGAGGCCGCAATAAAGAAGACGTCGGTAGTGCGTTTTACATGTTTTTAAAACAACGCAGAGATGTTGAAAAAGTTGTTCTTGGGTTAGACAACTACTCTTCCCAAAACAAAAATTGGTGCCTTTATACATTTTTAGTGTATATAAGAAACTCTGATGACGTTGAAGCTATTAAAATAGTTTTAAACTATTTCCAACCTGGCCATTCATTAATGAGTGTAAACAGTTTTTACCACCAAGTAGAACAATCATTAAAGGATCAAAAGAAAACTTATGATTTTAATGATTTTGTTAATGCAGTAACATAATCTAAATCTCAAAATGTCAATGTATACAAAATACAACATTTTGATTTCTACCACTGGCCCAATTTCGTGTCCCAGCAAAAGCTAAAATCACTATCACGTTTGTACTTAACTGACATAGTTAATATTAAAGTTGAATGAGGCAGTTACCAGTTGTTGTGCAAGACAAACTATGATGTGATGAGCCCCTACCAAACAATTGGACTTAAAAAGACTTCAAAATCAATGAAAGGAATTAAACTGCCCAGCCATCACATTGCTCCATGTGGATTTCCGGAAGCTAAGAAGAAAAATATCCTTGAGTCATTAAACGAAGTTCTGCCAAAAAATTGAACACAATTTTGGTAATACTTGCCTGTTTTCACATTTCAGCCAAAAGACTGAACCGAACCTGTTGTGACCTTCCATCTACTTATGTGAAAGTATTGGTTGTATTTTTTAGAAAATATGTTAGTGAAAATATAAAAGTTAATCCATTCCTAAAACTGTATATTGTTTATTAATGTCAATCAAAGGTTATATTAAGTTTATTTTTCTAAAGTTAATAGATTAAAAAATAACTAAATGCTGTGTTCTTTTAACAAACTACACTCGCGATCATAAAATCCGGGTCACCTTGAAAATCACCGATATTTCATTTTTAACGAGCTTTATCGTAAATGATAATAACGCAAATACAAACTAATGCATGTTTCTGAGAATTGTTGCGGTTTCCTTTGTAACAAAGAATTCCAATACTGCCGATTTCGCGGTAAAGTTCACACTTCCCAAAATGAACGCTACCTGTAACTCCGCTTGTTTTAAATGTCTCGTTTGTACTTCGACTTTTTGTTCAAATGCAATGGACAAACGTTTATTATTGCCACCATTAGTGTTTATTATTACCATTATTAGTGTTTATTTTTTGACAAAAATGCCTTTGACTGTTTGAAACGGCACAAATTGTTGCACTTGTGGAAGACGGTCACACTCAACGGCAAGTCGCAAGAACTGTTGGCGTAAGCCTTTCTACGGTTCAACGAGTGCTTCAACGCTTTCAGGAGGCAAGTTTGCTAACCAAGCGACCTAGCTCTCGACGAAGAAGAACGACCAAGGCACTAGATGACCGTTTCCTTGTGTTTAAGGCTTTACGAAACCGGACCTCAACTGCGGTTATGCGTTAAAATCGTCTAGAGGAAGTACGAAATCGCAATTTTAGTGTTGCAACAGTCAGAAGAGGACTTCATTCTTCTTAACTACATTCTCGGGTAATGGCTAGAGGACCGCCACTTCGCCGGGTGCCTCAAGTTGCACGACTAGCTTTTGCTCGACAAAACGCGCATTGGGGAATTAACGATTGTAGCAAAGTGTTATTCTCAGATGAATCCCGTTTCTGCCTAACTGGATCCGATAGACGTGTAAGAGTTTGGAGGAGAACCGGTGAACGATTTTTATAAGCTAGCATTGCTCCAAGAATGCCATTTGGTGGAGGCTTGGTCATGGATTGGGGAGGTATATCTTCTGACTTCCACACAGAATTACCCTTCATCGAAAATGGGTCCCGAACTGCACGAAGGTACATTACGGAGATTCCGGAAGAATATGTTATGCCCAACATGGCAGGGATTGGATGAAAACGCCATTTTTATGCAGGACAACGTGCGACCGCACGTTGCCAGGATCAGTATGTAATACTTGGACGAAGTTGGGATTACGAGGGTATCCTGGCCAGCTAGGTCTCCGGACCTGAATCCCATCGAACATCTCTGGGACTATTTGAAAAAACGTATTCAAACCCATACACCTCCTCCTAACAACGCACAGGAGCTTAAGGATCTGTTAGTTAGAGAGTGGAAAAACATACCACAACATGTAATCCGGAGAAAAATTGAGAGTATGCCCCGTCGTCTGCAAGAGGTTATTAGAGCAAGGGAAGGCAATACACGATATTGGTCATTAAAATTTCACTGATTTTTTACCACGTTCTGTATTTTCCATTTTTTTCGTATGTCTGTTTTATCATCAAAAAAAATTATTAGCCAAAAAAAAAGGTAATTACGCACCAGAGGCAAAAATATTTAAGAAACTTGAAATTTTCAAGATGACCCGGATTTTATGATCACGAATGTATTTCAAATGTAAAGCATTACATATGGCAAATATAGCCATTTACATTACAAAGAAAAAGTGTCGTATGTACGACATCATTTTGTATTTTCACCTTTTTTTTACATTAAAAATTAGAATTGTAGTTTAAAAATTTTTGTTTGTATTTAACATAAATGTACTTGAAGAATAAACAATTAACAACTCAAATATCATCATATTCAAAATTACAGCATCCTTCTAAACTACACGTGTCGTTTTCTCAAAATCCTACTACTGCTATTAACAGCACTTTTCCTTAGCTGGGCAGTCTAATACATAGATAATAATTGTTATTCCAATATTCCCATAGCTTTAATATTTTTCGTTTAATGGTTAAATGAAAAACTAAAATAAACTTTATAAATTTTAGATCAATTTTCTCTTCACTAACAAGTTAACAGCATGGGAGCAAATTCCTTTTCCTGGTGGTAGGTGTCAAAGGAAACTGCCGCAATATCGGGTATATATTATGTTCATGCGTAATTTTATGTGAACACTCTATCTTCGATGTTTCCCATATGAATATAAAAGTTTTGATTGGATTTTGGAAACTCGTTTATGAAATTGAATTTCAGCATGTCGTCGGTATTCGGGCAATATTTTTTTGGAAGGCTCGATTGACTGGCATTTTGTGTGTTCGGTGCTGTTTGGCTCTGTTTTGCGGGATATTCTAGATGAAATTTTCCGCTTTTTGTACGGTACTGAATAATGGAAAATACGTGAATATGTACGGATTAAAATGAAAATATTTCATAGAATATGCGTTCGCCAAATGGAATATTTTCATATAGCAAAATAAGAATGCAAATTAAATTCCAAGTAATAATTGTTTTAATAAACATCGATTGTGTAGAAATTTAATACAACGGTGGTCTGGCGTTACTGGAAATAGTTCTATTGTTGATGAAAAATGCATACTTCAATAGAAAATTGGGGGTAGATTTTTTAAACCGTTATTGACAAGGCTTGTTAGTAGTCCCCACCAATTTTTACTGAATGAATTTATGAATTGACAATTAAGAATATTAATTAAGAAATAAAGAATTTTGTTATTAAAATATATTTTTCATTAATTAAAAAATGTGTTAAAAATATAATTTAACCCTCATAGGTTAACGGACACACGGTAACAATATTATGCTATTTCATGTTATCTTACTTACTTACTTAGTCCTAAGCCTTTCTATTGTTAGGTGTAAGGCTGGTGGGGTTAAGATTTGCACTGTTGTCTCCATGCTATCCGGTCTTGTGTTAGATTTCGTGCACTTTCCCATGTTAATCCTTTCTTCTCAACTTCTTTTCTGATTTCGTCTACCCACCTAACTCTTGGTCTTCCTCGTTTGTTTTTCCCTTGCATGCTCGTTTCAAACACTCGTTTTGTTTCATTCTTTCATCTTTCATTCGACATTCTACACACGTGCCCGAACCATCTTAGTTGCCCCTCTACTATTTTTTCGTTTATTGGTTCTAGTTTTAGGTGTTGTCTGATTGTTTCGTTTCGTATTTTGTCTGTCTTCTTTCTGTATGCTATTTTCCTCAGGAACCTCATTTACATAGCATTGACTCGAGATTTTTGTCTCCCAGTCAATGTCCATGACTCGCTATTATATATGATTGTAGGTCTAACTACTGATTTAACGACTGCCGTTTTTACCTTCTTCGGTATTTCTTTTTTCCCCAAAAATGTTGTTTTCATAGTGTTAAATAAGCTTCCTGTTCGTCCCATTCTCTCATTTATTTCCATGTCTTGTTTACCGTTTGATTCAATTATTGCTCCTAGGTATTTAAAATGTTCCACTTGTTCTAGTTGTTTTCCGTTTAATTGTATTGCGTGTGTCTTTCTCTTATTTGAAATTATCAGTGTTTTTGTTTTCTCTGTATTTATTTTCATATTTATGTTTGACAGTTCTTCTTCTAGGATTTCAAGGTTGTTCTGTAGGTCTTCTCTGTTTTCTGCTATCAAAACCATGTCGTCTGCAAATAGAAGCTCTGATAGTTGAGTCTGTTTCATTTGCCAGTATCCTAATGTTAGTTTTCTCATTCTTCTCTTGGCTTTCTTTATTGCTTCATCCAGTACCACTGAGAACAGCAGTGGGCTCAACACGCATCCCTGTTTGACGCCTTGACTTGTAGTAAATTCTTCGGATTCCTCGTTGTTGGTTCTCACCGTATTTGTATTATTATTGTACATATCCTTTATTACATCAATTTTTATCCTGTCAACTCCTCTTTCCTTTAATGTCCTCCATACGTCCTTTCTTTGTATTCTGTCAAACGCATTTTCCAGATCAATAAAGCATATATGTATTTCTCTATTTTTATTGATTACTTTCTCACTTATTTGTCTTATTGTGAATATGTGGTCTTGCGTGCTTCTGTCCTTCCTGAATCCACATTGTGTATCTTCCATAATTGGTTTTGGTTGGTAGCTATTTGGGTTTTTATTCTTGTTTCTATTATTCTTGCGAATACCTTCCCAGGAATACTTGATATAGTAATACCTCGGTAATTATTACAGTTTCTCTTGTCGCCCTTTTTGTGTATTGGTAGTATAATGTCTTTCTTATAGTCCTGTGGTATTTCTGCTCTCTTTATGATATCATTCATTAGTTCTTTCATGCTGTCCACTCCCTCTATTCCCATGAATTTTATCATTTCCGGGGTGATATCATCCTTGCCTGGTGCTTTGCCTTATTTAACTCTTTCAATTGCCTTTTCTAGTTCCTCTGTTGTTATGAGTTCTTCTTTTTGTTCTTCATTAATTTCTTGTATCTCCACTATGTTGTCTACGTGTGTATGAGTTAGCTCTTTGAAGTGTTTTCTCCTTCTTTCCATTATTTGGTTTTCTTCTGTTATTACCTTTCCATTCTTGTCTTTTATATTTGGCATCATGTGTTCTTTCTTTTGTCTGAGCTGTTTTAATGCGCCATTGAAGAGTTTTTGGGTTTCTCTATAATTATTTGTCATTTTTAGTCCAAACTTTTCCCATGACCATTCTTTTTCTGCTTTCACAGCTATTTTAACCTCTTTTCTTTTTTCTTTATATGCCTCATAATCTTCAGGGCGCTTTGTACTTAGATATCTCTTCCATTTTTCTTTTTTGTTCTTTACTTTCCTTCGTATTTCGTCCGTCCACCATTCAGTTCTCCTCATGCTATTATTTGCTATTTTTGTCTTCCCGCAAGTTTCCTCAGCAGCTATGATTAAGCTGGTCTTGAGATTTTTCCACTTTTCTTCTATACTTGCAGTTTTTGCCCTACTTTTCAAAATATTGTCTAATTTTTCTTGGAATATCTTCTTATATCTGTCTTCTTTTAATTTGTAGCTTTTTACTTTTTCATTTACTACCTTTCTCCTCTTTTCTTTATTTTCTTTTGCTGTTCTCATTCTCATTATTACTAGATGATGATCACTGCCAATCTCTGAGCCTCTTTTGACTTTCGTGTCTTGTACTCTTTTCCATTATTTGTTGCTACTTACCAAAAAGTAATCTATGATTGATTTTTCATTTCTACTTTCTTGTACTCTCGTGTATTTGTGTACTTTTTTATGTTTAAATTTTGTATTTGTTATAACAAGTTTGTTCTCCATACATATTTCTATTATTCTTTCACTATTTTTGTTTAGTATTTCTTCTCCTTCTTTTCCCATGCATTCCTCAATTCCATTGTTATTATTTCCGACTCTACCGTTTAGATCTCCCATTACAATTATATTTTCTTCCCGATTGTCAATTTGCATTTGGAGCTCCTTGAAAAATTTGTCCTTCTCTTCCTTTTTTGCATCTTCATTTACTCCGTAGGCTGTTATTATTGTCCATATTTCCTCGTCTATCAGTTTCATTTTCAGCGATAATATTCTCTGGTTAACATATGTTTCTTCTATAACGTATTGTAGTCTATTTGGTGCAATTATTATCCCTACGCCTTCTTTTGCTCTCTCCTTTGCATCAGCTCCTACCCAAAATAACCAATATCCTTTGTGTATCTTCTTAAAACCTCTTCCTTTCATTTTCGTTTCCGTTATTCCTAATATTTCTATTTTTTGTCTGATCATTTCTTCTACAAGTTCTACCTCTTTTCCATTGATGCTTCTTACGTTCCATGTTCCCATTTTTATCTCTCCTTTTTTCTGCGGTATATCTTTCATCTTCTTTCTATTCTCATCCTTGTTTACCTTTGCATCGTGCTTTTTCATATCGTTATTCCTATTCGTCGCCCTGGTCGTCATTGTCAGATCCTTTCCGTTGCTTTGGTCGTTATCAATGTTCCTCGTGTGGGTGTAGTTTTCTAGTTTTTTGGATGTTTTTCCAGTTCCTTTTTTATTTTGTTCCATCTCCATTCTTCTTGGTTTACTAACACCTTGTTGTAACCAATTTTGACGTCTTTGTCTTTCTCTTTTTTGTTTTTTGCAAAATTTCTTGCAAAAATTTTTTTTGCATTTCATGTTATAATTAATAAAATATGGATCAGTTCTTTTGAATTTGTATTTTCAGCTAATAAAGTAATAATAAGTGAGTGCTCAGTCTATAAAAATTAAAATACAATTATTACTTTCTTAGGCAACTAATACACTCACGTTTTACACTGCTCTGCTCGTTGCAAACGTTCTTGCTGCAACTATTACAAGTTTGTTTTTGTGTTCTTGATTTTTTATGGGCAAAAGTATCATCTTCATTTTCTATGTTGACTGAGGTGTGGCACTTGTGGCAGTTGCTTCCCTGCAAAGTTCCTTATAAGGGGTATGGTTGATATAGACAGTCCTACGTTCGATCTGTGGATAATATGGGCGTTTAAGTTGTTCTGCTGTTTCAATTATGAGTAGCCGTCTTTTTTCGTGTCTTTGTATGTTCCAGTTTGGATGCAAGTTAATCCAAATAACATAAGATGATAGACAGCCTAAAATATTCATAAAATATGCCAAAGTCCAACGATTTGTTCTACGTTTGCACAAATATTGATGCACTATCTGGTCGAGCGAGTCAACTACACCTTTTGTTTTATTATAGTTGAGAATAATCTCTGATTTATGGTTCATCTCCTCTCTACTCTCATTCGAGTAATGCATTGTTGACAACACTATGACATTTTTCATAGGCTTAGGCACGTATTATACCAATGTTGCCTTTTTTGTATAACCAAATATGGAAGACAACGGCTTGTTATTCTTACATGCTTGAAACTCGGGAGGAATAAACCTTAATTTTTTTAACTGTGTATTGGCATTGTTAAACCATTACATAGCATATTCTAAGCCATATCTAAGTCCGTAAAATAGTTGCGTTCCTGATGGTTCGGTAATAAGGTTCACTTAGTGATTCTACCACTTTACGTCCCAAACCAGTAGCTACTTCTGTGCCGAGATATGGAATCACATTTAAAGGATAAAAAGTTTCTGAGTCACATGCCCACCATATGTTCATTCATGTTTGAATGAACATCTTCCACGATAAGGAATCAACTGCTCGTCGATTGGTTTATTTCGTCCTGGCAAATAATGTTTTTTTAAATTTCTTTCTTTGGTTATACCCTAGTTATCTTAACATAAATTTGCAGTAGATATTTAAAAGTAATTAGTTTACCGTGTTTAAAGGTATTTTTAAAAATAATTCACAAAAGAATATTTAATAAATTAATAAATTAGAAGAGGACATAAGCGCCACACAGTTTGGATTCAGAGATGGACTTGGAACACGGGAAGCTCTGTGTGGTCTGAGTGTGTTAATGCAAAGATGTTTGGATGTAAACCAAGACCTCTACGTAGGTTTCATAGATTTTGAAGGCCTTCGATAAAGTCAGACACCAAAAGCTGTATGAAATCCTAAGAAGCAAAAACATCGACAGTCGCGACATTAACATCATATCCAGGTTGTACTGGAGACAAACAGCAAAAATCAAAGTTGATCATGAGTTAACCGAAGAAAAAATTGAGATTCGTCGAGGTGTGCGTCCGAGTTGTGTTCTTTCCACTATTATTCAATATATATAGCGAAACAATATGTCAGGAAGCGCTCCTAGAGCAAAACATTGGCATGAACATTAACGGAGAGTTAATTAACAATAGACGATACGTTGATGACACGCTAATAGTAACAGATAACCTAGAAAATTTACAGTTTTTGATGGAAAACATAAACACCTATACCAAAAAGTATGGTCTAAAACTGAACATCAAAAAGACTAAATTCATGATTGTAACAAAGAAGCTATACACCAATGTGAATTTAACCATAAATAATCAGCCAGTTGAAAGAGTTACATCCTACAAATATTTAGGGGTTTGCTTCACTGATACTAATGACCAGACAAGGGAAATTAAGAGGCGAATAGAGATAGCGAGACAATCGTTTGTCAAAATGAAAAAGTTCCTATGCAGCCGGGACATAAATATAAACTTAAGAACGAGAATGTTAAGGTGCTATGTTTTCTCCGTTCTGCTGTACGGCATGGAAGCCTGGACACTGAAAAAAATAAACATCAAAAACATTGAGGCATTTGAGATGTGGTGTTACAGGAGAATGTGGAAAACACCATGGACAGAAAGAGTAACAAATCAAGATGTTCTGCTGAAGATGGGGAAGGAATGCGAAGTCATAAAAATCATACAAACGAAAAAATTGGAATATCTGGGCCACATAATGAGAGGAGAAAAGTACTCTCTGCTCAGACTCATAATCCAAGGAAAAATCTCGGGAAAGAGAAATGTGGGACGTAGGAGGATTTCCTGGTTGCGAAATTTAAGGGAGTGGTATGGGTGCAGTTCAATACAGTTGTTCAGAGCTGCAGCCAACAAAGTAAAGATTGCTGTGATGATAGCCAACCTCCGATAGGAGATGGTACTGCAAGAAGAAGAAGTTTACCGTGAATGACCCAGTCAAAGGCCTTTTCGAAGTTGAAGAAACACATATATACTGGTATTTCTATATCCCTACATCTTTAAACCAGAGCTGGCAAACTGAATAATACTGTTCTGGTTTTAAGGTTGTTTCTGAAACCAAACTGTTTCACTTAGTTGTACTTTTATTTTGTTGTAAATTCTCGAGTGCAGTATTCTTAAGGAAATTTTCTGTAAATGGCTCAATATACTTCTAGTGCGATGATCGTTATATTGTTTAGTTTTTTTTTTTCGGTTTCATTACAAATGTTGACAGTAGCCAGTCTGTTGGTATATGATCTGTTTCGTATATTTTATTGAAGAGGTTTAGAAGAAAATGTTTGCCTTTATCGGCAAGGAGTTCGATTATTTTGCTAGTAATTTCATCTAAACCGCTTGCTTTTCCTATTTTTTGATAGTTATATAGCTCTTTCCATTTCATAGCAGGTTATGTTTAGACCAGTCGATATATTTTCGATTTGTATTTCTATTCTTTCGTCATGAAACAATTTTTCAATATATTCTATTCACCTTTCCAGTCTATTTTGTTCATTGACTATGATATCTCCTTGTTTACCAAGTAAACTACTTAATGTTGACTTATATAGTCCAGTTATTTCTTGCACCTTTTTCTACATGATAAACGTTTCATTTCTTTTCTGTAGTACTTTTATTTCAATACATTTGCTGCTGTACAAATTTCCTTTTGCATCCCTGATTTTCTTTCTGATTTCTTTAATGATTTTGTTGTTTCCTTCAGTGTTTTTATTTTTCTGTTCCCATCTGTTTTACATTAGTCTTGATATTTTATCAATTATTCATTGTTAATTGTGTTTTTTAATAGATTTATATTCTGGTAAGATGGAGAGATCAAGTCTTAGGAGACATAAAGAAGCTGAGAATCTACAATTGGAAGGAGCGCTGTAAGGACCGGAAAGAATGGAGGAAAATTGTAGACAGGGCTAAGTCACACACGCTGCTATAATAATAAAAAAAAACAACAGCGGACTGATTCTCCGCAATAAATGAATCAGAGAGCCGAAAAGGGCGGCAAACACTCCGCCAGGAGCACCATCAAGGCATGATGATGATGATATTCTGGTAAATATATTTCTTGTGTCAGTAGTAAATTGCATGTTTCTGATTTACGACTGGTTTACAAACTCTGACCCTTTAGCGTGCTATCAACCATTAAGAAATGAAGTATAGTCTTAACATCTTTTTTTATCATTTATAGTTCATATTTGTATTTCCTTTCTTAATCAATTATTATAGCTTTTTAAACACCGTCAGTTTTTTTTAGATATCTTTCTATTAAAAGTAAAAACTTCTGATATTTGTATCCAGCACTCAACTTTTTAGGACGAATTGCCACCGTGTATATTAGAAATCAACTTTAAAAGATTTAAATAACCTTTTTTCTTATTGGTTATTAGTAATTAAAATGCACATTCCCTAAGGAACCAAATAATAATTAAAAACGTATGCTTGTCTCTTTATCCGCTTACAATAAGCCGTTTGGGTGGGAAATTATTCCGAATAGTCGTAATTACTAGAGAGCGGTTGCTGCTACTAAAGTTGGCAAGCATTTTAAGCCTTTAGGTTAAGTATATTAATTGCAAACATATTGAATCTGCACACCTGCGTTATTAATTAGTTTGGATTACAACCAACGCCATAAATCTTATCGGGATTGGTGTTTGACTGAGATTCTGTTGGATTTGGTGCCAATAGTAAGCTTTAGGCCTGAGGCAAATCCAGTATTGAGAGATCCTTTATTATTACAATCAGTGCAAAACATACGCAAACAAAACTTAATACCCCTAATAGATTAAAAGTTTGAAATTAATATATCAATTATATACCAAAAATAAAAAAATTAAAATTTAAAAATAACTAATCAAAATAAATAAACTAAGATTATAAAATATTCTTCTTCTTCTTCTTTTCTATAAGCAATTCTGTTTGTTCATTGGTGGATTAATACCTCAATGGAAGGATGTCCGGTTACTTCTACCCAATCGAAGTTCATGTCCTAAGTACTTATACGATGTAGTGTGCACAGTATACCTTCCATCAACAGCAATATTTCGATTTAGCATCAGTTTGGTCATTATTTGCGTCTTGTTCATATTAATCTCTAGTCTGACCTCCAATGAACCGAGATATAAATTTTCAAACATTATTAATGCATCATCCTTACGATCGGCCATAAGGACGATGTCATCTGCAAATCTCAAATGACTGAGCCTCCCTCCATTTATGTTGATACCATGCTCGTTCAGATGTGCCTTCTTACAAGTATGTTCTAGAAGAGTCGTGAATAGCTTTGGAGAGACAGTATCTCCTTGCCGTACTCTTCGCTGTATACAGAATTTATTTATTTCTTGTTCAGATAGTCTTACGCTAGCTGTGGCTAGGAAAATGTCTTAGAAGTGAATTTAATATAGTAAATAAATTAAGTTCAAACGTAAACAAAATATTTTTGAAAGCACCTTTATGTGCGTAAATATATAATGAACAATTACTAGACGTAAGCTTGCCTTCAGAGCCCGTAATTATGAGATGGAGAACATGGATTAAAGCAGCAACTCTCTACGCATATCATTTTCATGCCATAATAGATATTCAAAATGACTTACAATGTGTAACTATGACATGCTGTCAAAAAATTCCTGAAAATGCAACTATTAAAATCAAAAATAAATTAGAAAATGTATTAGGAAAAATAAGGTCTATCATTATTTGAGAAAAGTTAAAAGTATTTTTGAAGGCAACTTTTCTAAATTTTTAAAGGTTTGGTAAATTAGTTTGTCAATTTTGCTATGTAGTAACTTGACAAAAATCAAAAAAAACTTTTGCAAGTAAATTAAATCTTCTAAATACTTTGTCATTTCATTATCATGTAAAAAATGTAAAAGTAATTTATTATATTACATTAATCGTAATATAATACGCGTTTACCAAAACTACATCTGCAAAAACTGTCGGAATATTCCTAACAGGTCTGAATTAGTCATCGCCACAAAGCAATGCTTGCCACGATTTCAGTGACAACTCTGAGATAGCGCGT
>NW_027312167.1:0-37480 GCF_040954645.1 Diabrotica undecimpunctata | reverse complement strand
ACGCGCTATCTCAGAGTTTAAGTTTTTTAAGGAATGAATTGATTAAAAAAGAAGTACGCTGAAGACCAATTCTATAGTTTATTAACTTAAATTCATGTCAATTAGGAAATAATTTTATAAGCAGTCAATCAAAGATTAATTTTACATCGTTATGAAGATTCCTCTCCTAAGCTTATATAGCAATAATAGCTTTTTCTTCTTCCTTATTGTATGTAAACTTTAAAGCCTGTTTCTTTTTCAATATTAGCCTCTTAAATTGTTTAAATTATCGCACCATCTTTTTCTTGGTCTGCCAATACTTCTTCGTCCATTTGGTAACTTATCTCGTGCTATTCGTACTATCCCATCCTCTGCCATTCTACTAATGTGTCCGTTCCACTCCTGTTTCCGATTGTCACCCATTCATTTATGTCTTCTATATTGTTTCGCTTCTCTCCCTATCCAAAAGACTTTTTTCTGATATTCGTCGAAGTATTTTCATCTCTGTTGTTTCTAGTAGTCGTCTCGTTCTAGATGTGTCAGGTCTTGTCTCCGCCGTGTATGTTAATATGGGTCTAATTGCTGCTTTATAGATTCTTGTTTTTGTGTCTTGTCTTAGGTGTTTGTTTTTCCAGATTATGTCATTAAGAGATCCCGCCGCTTTACTTGCTTTTAAGCTTTGTTGTCGTATTTTTTCTTCAACATCTCTGTAACTAGATATCTATCTATCTATTCCCAGATATCTAAACCTTGCTTCTTGCGTTATTATTTTCCCATCAATTTCTATTTTACATCAGAGAGTGGGTATTTAGTTGTCATACATTTGGTTTTTTTCTGCTGATATTATCATATTGTATTTCTTGGCTGTCGTATTAAAGATGTGTGTTAATCTTTGGAGCTCGTCTTCTGTCTCAGCGATCAATGCGGTGTCGTCTGCATAACATAATATTTCGATTTCTTTGTTCACCATTTTGTAACCATAACCTTTACGTACTGCTTGTATTATTTCGTCCATTATTATATTAAAGAGAAGTGGACTTAACGAGTCACCCAGTCTGACTTCGCTTTGTACTGGTATACACTGTGTTAGTTTTCCATTTATCTTTCCTGTATTCGACTATGAAAGTAGATGTTTTCGATGATTTGTATAATATTGATTGGTATGTTTCTTTTATACAGTACGTGTAAGACGTCTTCAACTTGGATGCGATCGAAAGCCTTTGTCAGGTCTATAAAACATAGATATGCTGGTTTATTGTACTCGATGGTCTTTTCTGTGATTTGTCTTAGTACAAATACGGCTTTTACGCAGGGTCTTCCGGATTTGAATCCTTGTTGTTCATCTAATAAAGTTGTTAGTTTATTGATTTTGTTGGTTAAGATTCTTGTGGTAAGATTAAGTGGGGAGTTCATTTATAGATAGTTTTTGTATAAGTTTTGTCAACTCTAAAGTTATACTTTCTCATCCGTGTTTTAGAAGCTCGTTGGTTATTCCGTCTGGTCCTGGTGACTTTCTATTTTTGAGTGAATTTATGACTATCTCTACTTCCTTAAAACTGATTTCTATTTCGTGTCTTAATTCAGGTACGTTCCGGCAGGTATCTTTCCTATTCGTTTGCTGGTATGTTATTGTATTTCTTCAATTCTGCCCTTTCTTTCCGTTGGTTTCTTATGAATCTTCATATTTGTTTTTGTTTACCGTAGAAGTCACTTTCCATCCTTTTTGTATTCTAGAGTATTTGATGTTTTGTACTTCGTGTAGGCCGCTCGTTTCTCTTTACATTTCTCTTTTATTTATTTTCTAAAGCATGGAACTAATTCTAGGGCTTCTGTTGTTGCTTCTTCAATGTTATTTTTAATTTTCTCCCAGCTCGCGTTTATATCTTCCACGTCGTCTTATGTAATATGTAGATCAATGTCGATAACAATAATATGTAGATCAATAATGTGTCATAACCATATAAAATAAGGATTCTAAACATCGATTCTTCAACAAAATCGGATCTACGAAAAGGTTATTAGCGACATTCCTGTAACATTTGTAACAATTAAATTTTATGTTTATGCAAAGTAAACTATTAAATTGTCCGAAACAAAATTTTCATCAAGTAATGGAATGAAAAATGAATGGAAAATGGAAATGAAAGGAATGAAATGAAAGATGAAAAAATCCATCAATATTCTATTGAAGTAGAGACTTAACTCTTAATATTGACTTAATTAAGATGTGTCACTTTCTCAGTGCCATGTATCATTACCAAGAGTAATTAAAGATTTTTTCGTGATATAGACGTGAATTTGCGTTTTATGGATCTTTCGTTTGAATGGGGGTAAATTTGACTAAACATGCGGGTCAAGGCCCGTACCCCTGTGGCATATTCTTGAATCATGCTTATATGATCTGTTGATTCAGTAATATTCACTAGGAGCATATTAAGTTGGTCAAAGTTCAGAGTAAAAAATGTAGATAGATTTTCTATTAAGTCTTTAGCAGGCTCAAGTGAGTGAGATACTGCGCAGTCAGAAGCGTTTATTGAACTAACTTTAGTTTTTTTTTAACTTTTATTTGGACTTTAGTTGTTGGAAAAATGTTACATTGTTTTGAAGATGGATCTGCTTCAGGTGAAATAATTTTATCAAAGCTACGTTTTGGTTGATTAATTATGTGCCTGATTTTGGTTCATTAATTTTGTGCCTGTTCTTATTTGATGCAGTTATTTTGTTTGGTGCGTCATTAGTCATAGCTTAGAACCCTATGAGAATGGTTTAACAGATCCTCTGCATCCCTTTGTCGAGCTGCTGTCAACAAAATTAGTATAAACAATTTGATAGCCAATGCATGATAATGCTGTAGTATACAGGAAGAAAAATGTTTGTTTGGTATCTCTGGGTCATTAGGATCATTAGGAATAGACATTTGATCACATTGAGAAGGGTTTGTATTATTGGGTTTTCGCAAGGATCTATTTGTTGTGCTGGATAACGATTTTTCATTGCTTTCATTAGGGGTTCATTAAGCTGGTAGTTCGGAGCACTGGGATGCTATGTGACCTGACTTCTTGCATTTGTAGCATACTAAGCCGTCTTTAGAGATAAATTTTCTATATGACCGACGTGTTGTCAAAAATAAGCGTAAATGAATTTGGTAGTATTAGACTGTGAGGACTGATATAAATTTGTCTTTTAAAACTAAGAATATAATTGTATTCTGGCATAAAATGATACACCGATTTTTTCGATCGATTGATTAGAAAGTCGTGCGGTATTGTAGGACATTCGTTGGAGAGAACAAGACGTTTCGCTGCTGAAACTAACCTTCTTGTTTTGGCAATTTCCATTTAACCATGATTATTTATAGCTTTACACTACTGTGGTGCTATTTTAAGCTTCTAAGATGTCATCTACTCGCTGGATCTATTCAGTCCTGCATTTTCTTCCTTTTAATGGCTTAATTCTGGTTACTCGACCTACATCTACTCTTAGCAGCAGTCGAATATCACCCTTAGATAAACCTTTGTCAGATATAATACTACCTAAGTATTTATATTGTTCAGATTGTCTTATTTGTCTTAATTACTCTGGATCTCCGTTGTGTTGTCCTATTCGTAATTATTTTGTTTTGGTTAAATTCAATTCCATTCTTGCCTGTCTGTTTTCATCTTTAAGTTGCCTTGGCACGTAATCAATATCTTTTTCACATTTTGCTATATTACTTAATCATTAGCGAAGAATTATGTCATCAGGTAGCTCTCGCTGACTTTGATCCCACTTAATTGAACATTTTTGTTCTTATTTCTATAATTTCTCTTGAATATACATTTTAAATAAAGCAGGAGATAAGTAACATCCCTATTATATTATTGTTACTCGAAATGGTTTTGAAAAAATTTTCATCTTTACAATACAGTGTAGAGATATACAAGTAATAAAGAAGAAAATTTATTGGTTATTATGTATTCTTCTTGCATTGTTTGAGAATATTCCCCTTTTGTATTCGTAACTAGTAGCATTAGGTATTGGATTGTTTTTCCTTTTCACACTGTTTGTCTAAGCAATGTGTTTAGTAACATAAAATTTGGTCTTATAGGCTTGATACTCAATATAGTCGACTTCTGTTCTCGTACATAGTTTTTTGTTTATTTAGTCACCTTCTCTCAGATCTTTTGTGTTACCAGGCTTCTCTTAGACATTTTTTTTCTTCTTTCAGTAGGTTACTACATTATTTGTGTTCGTCTTCAATATTCATTTATTCTGTTTAAATCTCCACAACATATGAGTTGTTTCTGATGCATATCGTCGTTACAAGTTCTTCTTCTTTCGAGTAATCTGATTGTGACTCTTTATAATTTATATTTTCTTCCTTTTCTTCTGGAAAGTCACAGTTTTATCGAATGTAGTTTGTTTTATTTTCAGCGATTGACCTGCTAAACCTAGCTTTCATATATGCTTGAAATTTTAATAAGAAAGTCATACATATGCAACATAGTTTTTTCTTACATTTTTTATGACTTTTAAGGATCTTCTGAAATTTCAAGCGCCTGGAAAGTGGTAACATTGTTAACTCTTGTGGAGTTGTGCCCCTTTTATTTATATGTTTCGCTTCATTCCGGGTCATACATTACTTGATCCTTATCTTAATGGAGAGAAGATACTCGTATAGCGTTATTGTATAAGGGAATTCCATACCAAAGTATGTTTTTCGCGACCCGAAAACCGAAAACAACGACATTGGCAGTGTTTTACCAACTTTTACATACAATACTATAGTCCGTCTAGAAAATATCCGGAAAAAAGAAAGCAGAATTATAATTTTACGGTATTTATTTCTATCACTTGAAATACAAAATTTTAACAAATAATTCATCTTATTTACTTATACAGCCCCCATTTAAATCTAAACACTTAACTAAACGTCCAGATACACTCGAAACTAGGTCAAAGCCATAATTTTCGGTAATGGTGTTCCTGGCCTGTAAAACTGACCGAATCAAACCTCCTTTATCTCGTGGCGCCGCTCGTTTCACTTAAATCTTCATCAGTCCCCATATGTTTTCAATGGGGCTAAGATCTCGAGATGTTGCTGGCCACGGAATTGTTGCCAATTCGTGTTCTTGCATCCAAGCTTGAGTATACGCAGAAGTATGGCATCTTGCATTATCTTGTTAAAAACGCCACCCCTCTGGATATAAAACATGAGCCGTTTAAAAAAACCATTTAGGATGTCACAATATTTCGCACTATCAACAGTACCATTAACTATACAGAGAGGTGTAGCACCACGCTGAGATATTGCTACCCAAACCATTATTTTAGTGGGAAATGTGGAAGTTTGAAAGGTAACATTTTCTCTTGATAGGACTTTTAGATGATTTGCATGTGTAGCCTTTTCAGTGACATGCAGACAGTTTCTGGGCACACTTTTATTCTTTGTTGATTTCCAAATCTGTTCGTTAATTTTCGAAACCCTAGGCGCGGATTTTGTCGTGCTAAAGCCACTAAAGCATTTAAATTGTTTCCGCGAATCTTACATGGTCTACCCGAAACTGGTCTATGTCTCATATCTATGCCATTTTTTATCCTCTTTGTTGTCTCATACACTGCACTTTTTCCAGGTTCAGTCAATTGCACTAATTTTTTAACGTTTCGGACACCCTTTCTATATAAATATTCCACCACTTTTCTTTTTTCTACTTGAGACATTATTTCACAAGTCTGTTTACAAACAACAATATTTGACAGATGGTGTTGTCATGCGATTTTGTCTATGACCTACTATCGGCACAACTTACTTGATGCATTACTTTTGTCTTAAAATGTTACAAAAAGAAAATCTATTAAAATTAGGAAAAATATAAAATTCCGGATACTTTCTAGACGGACTATATATTCATGTATATTTTGTTGATGGCTAAAACTATTGTAATATTTATTTGCGCTGATAAAAATAATTTGAGTTGTTTTACGACTGATGTTAACTTTTGTTAAAATGATTAGATTTATCAAAGGTTTCCAGAATATTCTTTAATATGAATAAATTATATAAGTGGATTATACCTAAAGCTCATCTTCTTCCAGAATCGTTACGAATTGTAATAATTACTTCTTTCTACTAAAAAATTTAAGCGATCTCCATTTTTATATCGGCTAATGATATAAAAAATACTAGTCATATAATTTTAGTTCAACTAATTTACTAAGTGATATATTTTATTACGTGTTTCTGTAAGAGTCGTACTTAAAGGGCCGAATGGTGCAATATTGGTAGTCAGTAGGTTATTGTGTGAAAATACTGCAGAAATATTTTACTGAAAAGTGATCTCCATCTAATTTTATCGAAGTAGTTGTTTTCATATTAAAACAATAAAAAATGATGCAGTATCATTAGTTAGATTTGAGTGTTATTTATGTTTAATTATTTAATAATAATAGTCTTCATTCCTATTCTTGATCCTATATGAATTTTAGTGTGTTTATTATAAATTTACTCGTAATTTTTGTAGATTTGTGTACTTTTATACAATATATGTTTTTAATCAATATAACACTTTTAATTGTTATTTATTACCTTTTTATTCTAATCATTTTTTCCAGTCCTACTGTATGAACAAAAACGTGGAAAAATTTGACAGACACCATCAGGGGTCTGTTTCACAAAACTACACGTTTGTCAGTTACAATGAAATTCTTACAAGTTTGGCAAAATATCTCGTTATTAGTGTTTCACGAATGCACAAGTATTCACTTGTAACCACTAGTGAATTTTACAATTTTACAAGTAAATTACTTGAAAGCTACCAACAATTTACTTGTTTAATACAAGAATAATTTACAAGTTTGTAGTTGACAGTTGTAGTGAACCAAACATTTTCTACATAACTTTGAAGGTAGGTAGTTGGTTTGACAAGTGTAATAAGTGTAAGAAAAATGTTGTCTAGTAGCAGCTCTTCGTCAGAAAATGAAAATGAGGTATTTGTTCAAAGAAGAAGAAGGAGAATATTCAGACCAAGAATTAATAGTGATTTTCCATCAATTTACGAGTTTAATGAACGTTTTCGGATGACTTCTATACAAATGGAACAACTTAGCGAGTACGATGACATAAACGTTCTGTGGAAAACTATTAAAGAACAAATGAACAATGTAACAGAAAAACATCTAAAAGTAACACCTAGAAATAATAAACAGGAATGGATGACAGAAGAGATTTTACAATTAATGAACAAACGAAGAGAATCTAAAGGAAAAAATGACAAGAACGGAGAATACAAAAGACTAAATAGAATAATTCGAAAAAAAATAACCGAAGCAAAAGAGAAATGGCTGGAAACA
Organism: Diabrotica undecimpunctata; assembly: GCF_040954645.1. Classification (NCBI taxonomy): domain Eukaryota; kingdom Metazoa; phylum Arthropoda; class Insecta; order Coleoptera; family Chrysomelidae; genus Diabrotica; species Diabrotica undecimpunctata. The sequence continues at coordinate 30,172 of NW_027312167.1, read as the reverse complement.
AAATGCGTGGAAATAGAAGAACTACAACAAAGGCACGATTTTTTTAATTTACATAAAAAGGTAAAAGAGTTTACATCGACTACCAAGAGAACGACTTTTCACACCATGCTGAACACGGATGGCAAACTGCTAGAATCAACGAAAGATAATCTGAAAGAATGGGAAAACTATATTAAAATTTTTTTCACGACATACGAGAAGAACCAAGATTGGAAAATAACAACGAAGGGCCAACAATTCTGAAATCTGAAATCATAAATGCAATTAATCATCTTAAAACAAATAAAAGCCCAGGTCCAGACGGAATATACCCAGAAACGTTAAAATTAATCAGCGAAGAAAATATCGAAATATTTGTCCTTTTATTCAATCGCATTTATGATACAGGCAAAATACCCCAAGATTGGCTGAAGTCAATATTCATCCCACTACCAAAAAAGCCAAACCCACAACACTGCAATGAGTTTCGTCTGATAAGCCTTATGAGTCATGCAGTAAAAGTCCTACTAAAAATCGTACATAATCGTATCTATAGAAAGTGCGAAAAAATCATCGGAGACGATCAGTTTGGATTCAGAGCCGGCATGGGAACGAGAGAAGCCCTGTTCAGTTTACTAGTTCTCGCCCAAAAATGCTACGACCAACAGAAAGATATATTTATATGCTTTATAGACTTCGAAAAAGCATTTGATAGAGTAAGACACGACCTACTATTAGAACGTTTGCAAGAAGTCGGTTTAGATGGAAAAGACATCAAATTCTTAAAAAACTTGTACTGGAACCAAAACGCCAGAGTTAGGATCGAAGGTTCCACATCCGCAGAAGTAGAAATTAGGAGGGGAGTTAGACAGGGATGTGTTCTGTCGCCTCTGCTGTTTAATCTTTACTCCGAGTTTCTATTTAAAGAAGCATTGGAGGATTCCAAGGATGGAGTCAATCTGAATGGCGTAATGGCGTAAATATCAACAGTATCAGATACGCCGATGATACAGTGTTAATTGCGGATTCCGACTTAGGTCTACAACGACTCATCGACAAGACCAACTCGACCTGTGAGCAATTTGGTATGAAAATAAACATTAAAAAAAAAATGATGTCAATCCGAAAAAAACCAAAACGTACCTCAACCTTGCACAATAAATGGGCACATTTTAGAACAGGTCAATAGATTTAAGTACCTGGGATGTTGGATCGATAGCAGCCTAAATCCTGATCTAGAAATAAGATCGAGAATAGAACAGGCCAGAAAATCTTTCGAAAAAATAAAAAAACTGCTTTGTGATTCTCGAATAAAACTCGAAATTCGACTACGTTTATCAAATGCTACGTCTGGTCGACTCTTCTATATGCAGTTGAAACGTGGACCCTTAAAACATCAACCGTAAAAATTGGAGGCCTTTGAAATGTGGATCTACCGGAGAATACTCAAAATTTCATCGACATCGCATACCTTCAAACGAAGAAGTGCTGCATAGAATAGGCAAGGAAAAGAGAACGTTTAACACAGTATAAGTTAGAAAAACATCATACCTAGGCCAACATACTGAGAAATAATAAGTACCAATATGCCCAACTTATAGTGAAAGGAAAAATCGAGGGAAAGAGAGGCCTAGGAAGGAAAAGACTATCGTGGCTCAGAAACATCCGACAATGGACAGGGCTAAATTTTGAACCAGCTAATAAGAACAGCTGAAGATAGAGAAGAGTTTAAAATTGTAGTAGCCAACCTCCATTGAGGGAGAGGGCACTTTAAGGAGAAGGAACAACTTCGTATAGACATTGCACCTGTCTTAGCGCATCCAACGAATCGCTCTTATTGCACTGGCAACAAAAATGCAATTGTGTATAGCATTACACTGGCTGGCAGTGGAGGACAATATCACGCCATCAGATACTCATGGGGTCAGCAAAGCAAGTGTCAGTAGATGTGTAAAAAAAAGTGGTACACGCAATTAACCAAAATAAAATTTCATCAAGTTCTTGCTTGGCCGGCAAATATTTTAAATACGACTGCAGAATTCTTTGCAGTAGCAGGATTTCCCCAAGTTATAGGTTGTATTGATGGGACGCTTATTAAATAGATGCTTCAACTGAAAACGAACCTGCTTTTGTTGATCGTATGGAAATCACTCTATTAATTGTATGATTGTTTGTGGACCAGACTTGAAAATCTATTATGTTAGTGCAAATTGGCCGGGAAGTGTTCATGACGCGAGAGTACTGAGAAATAGCACACTTTTTCAGAGAATGGAAGCTGGTTGGCATCCAATTCAAAATAGAATAATTCTAGGTGACTCTGGATACCCTCTATTAGATTGGCATATGACCCCAATTGAGGTGAATGTGGATGAGGCTGTGGCTACCTACAAACAGAGCACATCAGAAAACACGGCGTTTAGTCGAAAATGCTTTGGGCGTATTAAAGGAGAAATTTCCTTGTCTTAACTACTTTCGTTTGAGTCCAGTATATGCAGCCAATGTTTTCAAATGCTGCACAGCGTGGTATAATTATTACTCGGGAGAGAATGAATATAAACCGTCAAATGGATAATGAAGAAATGGAAGACGATAACGAAATAGCCGGACAACCAGCTCCTTTGAATGCAATACAACAACAGGAGTTGATAAAATATTTTAGAAATAGAAACTAGTTCCAGTGTAACTTTAAAACAATAAAGAATATAAAATAAATAAATATAGAATAATACACAATATTTACTTTTTATTTAAACGAAAAAATAATTTCCAAAACATTTAACAAATACATAGCATAATAATGAATTAAAAATCAAAGAAGTAATTCCTATAAACAAAACGTTTTTCTTATATTTATTAAAAAATCAAATATAACAAAAACATAACTTCTCAAACAATGGTCGAATATTCCACGCTTTCACTGGTAGGTGACTCTTCTACATTTATAAGGTAGGTTACAGCAGAATCGAACGATGCAGTGAATTTTGAAGGGGTCACATGTAGTTCCCGTTCTAGTTTTTAAAATCTCTAATGTTTTTAGATAACTTTCTTTTGCAAGGATTTCAATTTGGTGTTGTAATTTTTCTTCTTTAAATCGATTAGTGCTTCGCCAATTGGGTCATTTTCATTAGATATTTTCGACTTGTTCCTTTTTTGCACAAGATGCAGTAGGTACACTGCTGCTCCCAGTAGAAATAAACACATTAGTGTTTTAATTTTATTTGTTGCACCGTGATCTTACAAATGGTTTGAATTTCTATTTCTTGTTCAACGTTCTCACGATCTTGCTCCTTCTCAGGATCTTGCTCCCAAGTTTCGGAAGTGCCGAGACTACACAGAATTGGATTATCCGACCCAAGAATGTCGAGAAACTACATTGTCCATTTCTGTAAATTTAAGAATCTGTGCCTCCTCCTGAACCAGTTTTCCTCCTGTTATCAACTTTCTTCTGCAATACGAAAAAAAGTGTCAGATTACGCTTACACTTTGGCGAACTAAACGCTAACACTTACCATTGCTGTTTTCTTTAAATTTTGCCAAAATCACGGCTGTAAGTCCAATCCTTATTTGGAGGCACAAGCCCTAAACTGTTGGATTTTTGGTGCACAGTTTTTCCAACATTCTATTTGTCTTTTTTTGTTAATTTGTCGGAAAAGCTGCCGAAAAGAATTGCTTTCTTATCTCTAATCTCTTTTAAAATCATAATTTTAGTACCATTTAAGACGCTTTTCGACATTGTCACAGAATTATAAATAACGACTGACGTTTAACTTGTATATTGTCAACAAAACTATTTAAGGTTATGTTTATTACAAACTTGTAACTAACATGCGTGAAATACACTTGTTCCTGACAAACTTACACCTGTAACGAACAAGTTAAATATTTTTTTTGTGAAACGCTAAGTATTAAACAACTTGTGATTACAAGTGCTGTTTATTAACAGTTGTTACTAACAACACTTGTAGTTTTGTGAAACGGGCCACAGATGGAATGACGGTATTACGCTAGACCCTAGGAGGGTGAACTAGTGAATAGTGAACTGTGAATTAGAACCAGAGAATACGAACACAGAGAAGCAACACAACGGTTCATAAACGTGTACCATTTTTGTAATACGCATGCCCATTTCTGGTTGTTTAACTGTCATTTACACGTGCTTATTCTTTAACTCTGGTTGTTTTCGATAGTCTGTAGGCGTCTGTGGTAAATACTCGACACAACGAGTGCATTTGACCATTTATATAATTTATTTATAGTTAAAAGTTTATAGTTATAGTTTTATAGTTATACTTAAAATATATTATAAGTTAAATATATAAGTTTATAGTTACAGTTTATAGTTAAAAGTTTAATTTATATTTAAAATGTCTGGATATATTTGTGCGATTCGCGGATGTTCATCTGTGACAGGAAAAGGACTAAGTTTATTTAGATTTCCTAAGAATAATAACAGGTAATTACTATTGCTTTATAATTATTATTAGTTATTACATAATAGTATTAGTTTGACTTTCGAACAGTAAGCCGACGTCGACGTGTCTGTCGTGAAGCTCTCGTTAAGTGGAGTAATAAAAAATAAACTTTGGTCTGCCAAGGGATAGTTCAAAATGAAAACATTAAATTTGGTGTCAGTGCTATTTCTTTTCTTTCATTGAAAGACGCAAGTCTGAGAAGGCTCAGGTCAAAAAAATCAACAGATGGTGGCCGGGTGTCAGCGCGCTCGAAGACAACAATATGAATATAATATTTTTAGGAAATAAAAATATATAGAGGGTTTTATACACGAGAATATTTGATTTAAACGAAACAACGAAATTACTAAAATGCTCAAACTAAAAATTGTTGGAAACATAATTAGACCGAAATTGGGAAAATCTTAAAATTACAACAGAACAAGACTTCAAAATTGTAAAAACATGGTTGCAAATAAACAATCTTACATTAAATTATGAAAAAACTAAATACTCATCTACTTTTTGCTATATACACAAGTTGTCTGCCAATTTTTAATTCGTTAAATATAAATAACAAAGATCGAATATATGGATCGGAGTACATAAAATATTTATGAGTTTTAAATGGGAATTACAAATAAAAAATATTAAAACTTTATTTGTTGTATATCTCAATATTTAGTGACATTTTTGTGACTTAGTCAGGAGAAAACTGTAAATTTATTAAGATTAGATATTGACAAAAGTTAAATATGTCATTACTTACAATATACTTAGAATATACTAATACTCTTATAGTTTCAGTAATAAAGTATTATTTATAAATACAGAAAAAGTTCTTTGTTTAAAATTTGTTGTGTTAAAAATTTGTAGTGCCAAAGTGTGGATAGAAGCTTGCAGACGAGAAGATTTGTTATTCAAAATGGATTCACTTTATAATAATTATAGGATTTGTGAACTGCATTTTGAAGATAATGTTATTGTAAAAGGAAATAGAAGAAAAACATTGGGGCATGACGCAGTACCTTCAATATTTCCATATAATACGACAAACACAATTAACCACGGTGCAGATATCGAAGAACCACCAAAGAAGATTATCGTTTTAGGTTTGTGTACATTTAAGTTAAAAAATCATATTTTTCGAAAGCAATATTTTATGCTCATATATTTTCACGCTAAGGTTTTTTTAGAGAATGTTATTGTTTCTGGATCGACCCCCCAATTAAAAGAAACAGACTAATTAATTTCAAATGCTGAATGTTTACCTGCTGTTGTTTAAGATAGGTATATAATTTGACCTAATTGGAGTGGAAGTTAGATTGAGTTCAACTTAGTTACAAGAGGTTGTAATACCAGACAATAATTTATTGATTAATCTTGATAGTAAAAATCATTACAATATTTTACAATTATTTTTTGGTAATAACCTCTCAAATGTAATGGATTCAATAATGCGTATATTTCACAAACGATAAAAAATAAACGGTCGTTAAATTAATGTATGTTTTAGGACCAAGTACGAGTAAATACTTATTGTCACCTACAGCTGCCATACAGACAGAGAGTAATTAAGGCAACACTTCACCTCGAAAACAAAAACTAAGATTAAAAATAAGACGTTTGCGAAGAAATAGTAAGAAGCTGTTTGTGAAACAAAAGCAAAATACTCCTCTTCGATATTTTATTAAAATGTGTGACAAATTTTTGGATAAACCTTTAGCAGAAATTGTATAATCACATGTAGCTCAAAAAGGAAAAAAACCAACGTCTCGGAGATTCAGTCAAGATATGAAGCAGTTTGCCTTGACATTGTATTTTTTAAGTCAATGATGAAATATTTAAAGTCCTTCAACTTAAAACCAAAATAATGCTAGAAGAGAATAAGCATTGCCTACTCTGCCTCGATGAGATGGCCATAAAATCAAATCTTTATTTTGACCTGGGTCATGATGAAATAGTCGGATATGAAGACACTGGGGATGCAAAAGGGTATTCTTTATGTAAAAATGTTTTAGTGATCATGATCAAAGGTCTTTATTCATCCTGGAAACAACCTGTTGCGTTTTTGGGTTCAAACTTTGTACAATTAACAAACATATTAGGAGTTACTCGTGAGAATCCAGAATTTAAATTGAATGGAAAACAGCTTGTTTACATTTTTGACCCATGTCACTTGATTAAAGCGAAATAATAAAGATTAGAAATAATTTTCTTAGACACTGTTTTAATTTTAAAGGTAAAAACACATCTTGGATGTTCATTAGCAGCTTTTATCACCAAGATAAAAAACAATTCTATAGGTGTGCACCTAAACTTACAGATTCACATACCAATCCCACAAGTTTCCAAAAAATGAAGGTGTCTTTAGCTACACAAATTTTTAGTCAAACAGTAGCTTGTGGAATTAATACATACATGTCACTGAATGGACTTCCAGCAGACGCTATAGGGACGATAGAGGCGATATAATTCTTTGATAAACTTTTTGATTTATTAAATTCATTTTCCCTGAGGCACCCAAATAAATTTAAGAATGTGTTTGATGGATCTTAATTTCAAATAGATTTTTTGGAGGAAGCGCTTACATTGTTAAATGTGTTCGTAGTTCTCTGCTAGAACTATCGTAAATTTGACGAAGCTCCTCGGTCTTCGTCGCAGTTCGGGAGTAATCGCGTAACCTATATCGCCCAATACCACCGAACACATACACTATACCTACTCTCCTTCAGGGATGCCAATTCTGGTGATTCTTTCTCAAAACTGGGGAAAATTGAGAATCTTTCCCTCTCGAGGGAAAAACTTTTTTAAAATGACTAATATCTGGGGAAATTAAACTGGCTAAAATATGTTATTGAATTTAGTAAAAAATAGTTATTTTTGAAAGTCCAGTAATTATGTGAATATTAAATGTAACACAAGGACAAGATATGATCGCAGTGGCTGATTCCACATATAGGCCACACTTAATACAGTTTGGTGAATTGGCGCTACCGCAAACAATGATATTGCCTGGGGTTCCCTGATACTATCATCTGTTATGAACCACTTGTGTAGGTCCGGGGTTCCCCGACTTACAAAGAAACAAATAAAATTATCAAGACTTCTTAGGAGTCATGAAACAATTACTATGCCTGTCAGTCCCACCAATAGAACTTTACAACGCTTCTCGTAACCTACAAGGCAGGCAATACACAGCGCAACACGGGTTGCATGTTGCATGCATGTAGGAGAAGATTTGCTAAAAACTGAAATATATAAATCTGGGGAAGTCTGTTTAAAATCTGGGGAATTCTGTTCAAAATCTGGCAACTTTTGAAACACAATTTGGAGAAATAAATTTTTTGGGCCTGGCAACGCTGCGGGAGTCTCCATAGTAGCTACACCAGCTGCACCAAGGTGGCTGTTTCTGTTTCTTTAGTCTTGATTTAACAGGTGGTGGGTGTGTTTCATTACTACTGTAGGTAATTATATATTAGGCCCTCCACAGACCTACATACATGCATGCATGAAAAAACCTGTCTGTCATGAATGCAGAAAGCAGAGCACACGCATGTTCATACATATGCTCATCTTTTCTTCTCAGTTCACCATGGATCCTGAAAGAGACGATTTGTTATTTCTCGCGTTATTTTTTGTGGTTTTCAAAAAACAGAAAAGAAGGCAAGAAATCGCTAACAATGGTGTAAAGAGTGGCTGCAGAGAAGGAATAAATTTACACACATTTCTCTCCTTAAAGAATTAACAGATGAACCGACTGGTTATCTAAATTTTCTTTACATGAATGAATTATACTTAACTGAATTATACTTGAACTAGTTTCTCTCTTGATTCAGAAGAAGAAAAAAACAGTTATGAGAGAAATCATATCCCCACACGAAAGGTTGACAGCCACTTTAAGATATTTAGCAACCGGGCAATCATACGAATGTCTTAAATTTTTGTACAAGAATTTCACCACAAGCTCTTGGCCAAATTATTCCCGAGACATGTGTGGCCCTCTACAAAGTTCTACAGGAACAAATAAAGGTATGTAAATTAAGGTGTTAAATAAAAAGTCAGAATTTATTTTATTTTTATTTTTTTAACATTTAAAAAAGGACCCTTGGGTCTAATTAAGGAATGGGAAAACGACTTAGTAGGTGCAGTTTTTTTCCTAGAGATTTATACCAAAGACTCAATCTGTAAATCTGTAAATCCAATATCGGATGGTAAAATATTATATCCACTCTATTCTTCTTTACGGTGTCGAAACCCTGGACTGTTAATGCTGACTTAATGAGAAAACTGGAAGTTTCTGAGATGTGGCTTTTTAGGAGAATTTTGAAGATACCATGGACCGATCATATTACGAACGAAATGGTGTTTCATAGAGACATAGAGAAATACACAAGTATACATGGACATAATCAGCAAGAGGTCAAAAAAGTATTAGAGACTTTAAAATAAGTATACGAAATGTTCGTATTTAAGTCCAAGACAAAATAGTATATAGAGGAAATAATAAAGCCAAAAAACTAGAAAACAATGGATATCATAAGTAACTTATAAAGCTTCTTTTGGCAGTTGGTGAGTTTTATTTTAAGTAGGGACATACTGTTCCTGAATAGTTATATCTATATCTATCGGCATTATGCTGTCTAATTTAATACTTTTAAGTATGTAGACTGCAATTTAAACTCAACCACTGTTTGGTTTCGTGTTTAAACTCTGAGATAGCGCGTAGTTTACAAAAGATGGACTGATAAGTCCCAGAACTTTCTGAATTATTATTATAATCCATTTAGATTTTTAATTTAATTTTTTAATTAAATATACTGAAGTTTTTTTACTTCGATGTTAAAGTTTTTTACACTTTAATTATTGACAAAGTGGTCTAAAACTAACCTTGGCATTAATAATAATGATTAATATTGTGTACTGTAGACATTGTTCACATTTGTGTAAAAAAGGCTTTTTGAAACGGATCACTACCCCTTTAGAATCCCTATAAAATAGTACTGCTAATTAATAATTATAATTTATAATAATAGTTTGGTTTTATTTGTTATATTTGGAGTAAACCTAAATTATTTATAAAATGATTTACCACTAAAATTAACCTTGGCATCAATAAGAATGATTAATATTGTGAAGTATATATATCGGATATCAGTTATTTGAATATTACTTATATGACCTCACGGATGATATGGACATTATCCTAGTATTTTAGTAATTAAAAAGAAAATATACATGTATACCTACGTTAATATTAGTCAACACATTTATATTTAATTAACCTACACAGATCAGGATAGGAAGAATGTGTTTTTGCATAGTTAAGATGATAAATGTGTAAAATAATTAGTAATATTATCGTTAAACAAATTTAATTGTTTTCTGAATACTGAAAAGATAAATTTATCAAATTGTACAGCTGCCAAATGAGAAAGACGAGCTTCTATCAACCCCCGGCAGCCCTTACAGCACTACCAGTACCCCAAATCCAGTTCGTCCAGTCATTCTAACCAATATGCAAATGTTCAACCATCACCAACCTTAGCACAATACGTACAAACTAAAACTGGAAGTACCTTTTAACCTCATTTCAAGCATTTTTTAACAATTACCTTAATGTAATCTTCTTTAATAGGATATGCAGATATGCAGATAATAGGATAGTAGGCGCAAAATTTCAGTCCAATGCTTTTTAAATGCATTCATTTTTTGCGAATCCTGAGGAAATGAATAAATATTTTTTAAAAATTTAAACGTAGAATGACAGATTGCATTATTATCGAGGGCCGAAAGTCCCTTAGAATAAACAAAAAGTTTTTTTGAATGAGATATTTGAAATTAAAAATTACACTAAATTTTCTCTTCTTTTTTAAAAGTTTTCAGGGACTTTCGGTCCTCAGTAATAATGTAATCTTTCATTCCGCGTTTCAATTTTTTAAAAATACTTATTAGTTTTCTCAGGATTCGAAAAAATGAATGCATTTAAAAAGCATTGGCCCCAAATTTTGCGCCTACGCTCTTAAAGGGGTTTTATTGTTTCATATGGATTGTTTCTAGGATGCATTTGGGTGAATTCTATGCATTTTCGTACATATACATCTAAAGAAAACTTGCGTTAGGCTTTCACGGCCATCGTCTAACTTATTAAACTGTTTATTCGGGCTGTTGGGCCGTTGTCTTCTGTTGAGATTTGTTCTCGACGTTTCGCCAACACTAGGGGTTGGCATCTTCTGGAGATGTTGATGCTTCGCTTGTAAGCAGAAACTGACGACGCGTTGTACTACGGAGGCAATATTTATAATTCCCACTCGCCTCCCCACCCCGAAACCAGTGGAGGGGAGGCGAGTGGGAATTATAAATATTGCCTCCGTAGTACAACGCGTCGTCAGTTTCTGCTTACAAGCGAAGCATCAACATCTCCAGAAGATGCCAACCCCTAGTGTTGGCGAAACGTCGAGAACAAATCTCAACAGAAGACAACGGCCCAACAGCCCGAATAAACAGTTTAATAAGTAAAGAAAACTTGTTTAAAATTAAATTTCCTATTCCCCACGCGATTTTTCTTTTTAGTCCTATAACTTTTTTCCACGGGAAAATTTTTTTACCTATACCCAGGAGGATATAGGTATAGGGATTGCATTACAAAAAAAAACTTTCATTCTTCCTCTTCAAATAGAAGTCTTTAGGATTTACAGTATCCAAGATACAAATTTTTAAAGTTTTCCACTCACACCATTTTTGGGACATTCTTCTTATCTACCCAGTTGTAGGTATATGCAATGACACATTAAATTAAAAGAAAAAATTATTACTTTTAAAATTATCTACTGCAGAAGGCTCTAAAACTAATTTTATCTATAACATGAAATTTTGGTTTTGAGTTTTGGACAAAAATATGAGGCATTTGAAATATGCCTAAAAACGATGTAATTAAACTTTCACATTACAAACGATCTAAAACGTTGAAAACTTACTTTTTCAATTAAAGAAGTACCTTTAAGAATAATAAGTAAGAATAGTGTTAGGAACTTTTTGTACCACACCTACAAATAGCTTACTATGTTTAGTAGGAGAAATGCCTCTGGAATTAAGAAGACAATATCTTAGCCTAGCATATGCTGCAAACGTATCAGCAAATAGTGAAAATCCCGTTAGAAACAATGTTTTGGCTTCTCGTTTCAACACAACATATCTTAACAAAAAAACGATCTAAACCCCCTTTTTATAAATACTTAATAGATACATGACCAGTAATAATATTGTCTTCCCTAAAATATACCAAACCATCCTTTTAAACCGCTCCCCCTTGGATGATCAGACAACCCTTCCTAGACATGAGTTTAACAAAGACTAGGAATCAACTTAATGCTTCCTCTATGGTAAAACAATTTTGCAGTATGATTGATGAGTACCAGAATTACCAACATATGTATGATGGTAATGCCTGATGCCTCCAAATCAGAAAAATTAGTGGGGTGTGCCTTCATACACAACGACTACACTGCTTCATACAAAATCTCAAATTTTTGCACAGTATATACAGGATAACTGCTAAACTAAATATAATACAAGATAACTGCAATATGAAAGTACTCAAAACAAAAAACTCAAGAGGCATAACAAAAATCATAGAAATAAAAAATGAGAAAAACATCACCGTCCGAGACAGAAAGGAAATAAGCGAGGCCATTGAAAAATTCTACACTAAATTATACTCGGCAAATACACAACCAAAACAACGACGTACTGAACGAACAATAATTAATACCGGCTCAGAAGAAATATCGGACATAACCGACTATGAAATAAGAATGGCCCTAAATCAACTAAAAACGAATAAATGTCCGGGAGAGGATAAAATTACAGTCGAAATGTTGAAAATTGGTGGAAGAAAAATAGAACAGGTATTAAATATTTTATTTAATAAAATAATTGATGAAGGAAAGATTCCTCAAGAATGGTACAACTCCGAAGTCATTTTACTATTCAAGAAAGGAGACAAAGCAAACATCGAGAATTACCGACCAATATCCTTGCTCTCACATCTGTATAAATTACTAACTAAAATCATAACCAACCGCCTAACACATAAGCTCGATTTCTATCAACCTATCGAGTAGGCTGGATTCAGAAAACATTCTAGTACCATAGACCACTTGCACACCGTAAAAACACTGATAGAAAAATGCACCGAGTATAATGTTCCAATTCATATGGCGTTCGTCGATTTCCATAAAGCATTCGATTCCATCGAATTATGGGCAGTGCTTGAATCTCTAGAAAATGCACGTATAGATTCAAGATACACTAACATAATTAAAAACATATATGAAAATGCCACCATGCAGATAAAGCTGGACGAAAGCACAAAAACTAATCCCATTGGACTACAACGGGGAGTAAGACAAGGAGACACCATCTCTCCCAAACTATTTACTCTTGCTCTAGAAGACATTTTTAAAAAACTAGAATGGAACAATAAGGGTATCAACGTCGACGGATCATACTTAAACCACTTGCGATTCGCAGATGACATAGTTTTATTAGACGATAATATCCAAGAACTAAATGATATGTTACAACAATTAAATGCAGTTTCAGGAGCGGTAGGCTTAAAAATGAACTACAGCAAAACAAAAATACTAAGCCGAGACCAGACAAATATAACAATACAAAATCATACCATAGAAAATGTTGAACATTATGTATATCTAGGTCATGTTATCAAACTAGGAAAACCAAATCAAGATGCTGAAATTAAAAGAAGAACACAACTGGCATGGGGCGCTTTCGGCAAATTAGCATATATCTTGAAAAACACCTCCATTCCTGTAAACTTAAAGAAAAAGGTGTATAACACATGCATACTACCAGTTTGTACTTACGGCTTGGAGACAGTAGCCCTTACCAAAATATCTGCCAAAAAATTAGAAACAACGCAAAGAGCAATGGAACGAATCATGCTTGGAATATCACTAAGAGACAAGAATAGAAACACCGAGATAAGACATAGAACGAAGATTTGGGATATTATGGAAGAAATTACAAAAATGAAATGGCGCTGGGCAGGTCACGTAGCCCGATATAATGACAACAGGTGGACACGGAGAATTCTAGAATGGAGACCAAGGACGACAACAAGAAGCATGGGAAGACCTCAAAAAAGATGGGTAGATGACATAAGAACAGTGGCAGGCAAACAGTGGATTAGATTGGCGCAAAATAGAGAAAGATGGAAGCAATTGGGAGAGACCTACATTCAGGAGTGGATGGAAAATGGTTGACAAAGAGATATACAGGAGAACTATTCGCAATCTACAAAGCTTTAGAATATGCACTGAACGCCAACTTAGACAGGTGCCTAATACTGACAGATTTCTTAAGTTTTATAAGTAGCTTAGGCACCATTTACCCAACTCATCCATTGTTTGTTTCAGATTTATTAAAAATAAAATTTTAAAGGGACAAAAACTGGTCTATTACCTTTGTAATACACTTTAATATAGCGAAGAAAAATCATCCCCTAAATATTCATCCCTTAGTTACAACCCCTAACTTAAATTTTTTAATAGCGGCCTGTACATTTTTTTTATAGTTTTGGATGAAGTCTTCTATCGTCTATTTAACCGTTTTTTTTTAAATAAAATGGTTTTGTAAGGTATCAAGAAAATATCAGTTTATTTTTTATTTTTGTTAAATTAACCAAGATAGCCTTAAAAAATAGAATAGAAAAGAAATATGCTTTATTGTCACTGAAATTAGATAAATCGTCAATATTACAAAATAAAAGAATGAAAGTAAAACAAAAACAATTTATTGCAAACTTTAAATAAAATGCAAATTGAACATACTATTCGTACAAATAAAATACAACCTTAGGAACAATAAAACCTTAAAGGAACAATAAAAATAAATGCATAAAAAATTACAGGAAAAAATAAATCAAAACACCAACTAACTAATATTATTTACATTAAATGTTCGAATTGTAATCCACCTGCTGCAACACACATTTCGAATCGTCCCAGAAGATTTCTGGTACATGTGGCTCGAATCATTTCGGGAGTAATTTGGCGACATGCTTGTCTTATTTTTTCTTTTAATTCCTCTAAATTTTGCGGTTTTGATTGGTAAACAATATCTTTTATCGCTCCCCAAAAGAAAGAGTAAAGAGGTGACAAATCACATGAACGTGCGGCCCACACAATTTCTGGAGAGTTGTTTGCTATCCAGTGGTTATCAAAACGGTTTTGTAGGTGGTCTCTAACGATTCTCGCATTATATGGAGGAGCTCCGTCTTGTCGCCACCCACATTTCTTGACGCTCATGAAGAGGAATATCTTCTAGCAAATCGGGTAGAATGTTTTCTAAAAAGTCTAAACCTATAATACGGCCATTAAATAAACCGCACCATATATTTATACCCCAAATATTCTGAAATCTTGTTTCCATCATCCAATGTGGGTTCACGGGAGACCAATAATTGGAATTGTGACGGTTGACATCACCATTATTGTGAAATCTAGCCTCATCACCCCACAATATTTTTGATAAAAAAAGTGGGTCATCACTGATTTTTAACATCATTTTTGCAATAAACTCAAGACGTCTTTGGTCATCACCAGGCTGTAATCCTTGAACTAGGTGCACTTTAAAAGGATGGTACTTAAAATATGTAAGAATTCTATGCACACAACTTTTTGGAATGCCACATTCACTGGCGAGGGTTCTAACAGACACCTTGGGATTAAAATTAACATATGCTAGTACATTAATAAGTTTTGGTTACATCTTACTGTGCGTTCAATTGTACCTCTTTTATTATTAGGATAATTTTTCGACTGTTCTAACAACCATTCAAATTTTGTCATTTTGTGTCATGTGGAACAATTTCACCCAATCATGTCAACATTAGACTGATAATTGCATTCAGTGCAATTTTCAATCCCTATGACAACACGATCGAGTTTAACAACTTTATCCAAATAAATTTCAAAATGTCACGTTTTGAAATTTATTAATAAGAAAAATAACGATGACACTCCAACAAATCGCATTGAATACAATCCGGTATTCAGTAAAACGTGCCAAGGTGGTTCTAAAAGCTGTGCAAGTAGTAAATAGTTGGTTATTAATAGTGAGAGACAAAGATGCCCTGTACGTCTTTTTCATAAACTGATATCAAAACGAGGCGACAATATAACTCACCACGACTGTTCTTAAAACCAAATCGACACTGGAAAAATGAAACTGACAAATGGTACGATAATGTACCTGTTGGAAGAAATACAATAAATGGATGGACTAAATCTTCTGCTGAAGCAATTGGCTTGAATGTAAAGGAGAAAAAGATAACAAATCACTCGAATAGATTAATTGCTGTTAGCGAATTAGCAAAAAGTGGTGTAGAAGAACAACAATTGCTAAAAATTACTGGTCATGGCAATCAGAATTCTATAAAACCATACTTGAATCTCGATCAAGAACACAACAAGATTATAAATATTATGCGTGGTAATAGATCTTCTATAGTAGAGAACAGCAACGAATCTAATGTTAACTTAAATTTTAATAATTGTACTTTCACTAACTGTACTTTTAATAAATAAATGTTTCGTTATGTTGATTTATGATTTTTTTTTTCGAAAAATTATCCGCCGAATATCCCTCGGACATTGATGAATGCCTCATAATTTCATGACAAATTTCTCAAGCTCGTTGCTTGGTAACAGCACTCAGCCTTCGGCTTCGAGCTTTCGATTGTCATGAAATTATCTCGTCTGTTATCAATGTCCTAGGGATATTACTACTGATAATTTTTCGACTGTTCTAACAACCATTTAAATTTCGTCATTTTGTGTCATGTGGAACAATTTCACCCAATCATGTCAACATTAGACTGATAATTGCATTCAGTGCAATTTTCAATCCTATGACAACACGATCGAGTTTGACAACTTCATCCAAATAAATTTCAAAATATCACGTTTCTAATGTTAACTTAAATTTTAATAATTGTACTTTCACTAACTGTACTTTTAATAAATAAATGTTTCGTTATGTTGAGTTATGATTTTTTTTTTCGAAAAATTATCCGCCGAATATCCCTCGGACATTGATGAATGCCTCATAATTTCATGACAAATTTCTTAAGCTCGTTGCTTGGTAACAGCACTCAGCCTTCGGCTTCGTGCTGTTACCAAGGAACGAGCTTTTGATTGTCATGAAATTATCTCGTCTGTTATCAATGTCCTAGGGATATTACTACTGAAAATGTCCCTGTCTAAGTGAGCGTTCCAAATTCTTAAAGGTTTTTTCGCTTGGAATGTTTCGATTTGGAAACCTTTCTTTATAATTGTCGGGAAATTCTCCATAAATCAAAAGGATATCAACGTACTCGTTAGGCGAAAATAAATAAGGCATATTGAAATGTTATAAATACACAATTACAACAATATAATTATTACTGATCTAATACCAAACGTCAAAAATAATAATTGTTGATTTGACAGATCAAATCATGGCAACCAGAATTAAGGGTAATATACAAGACGTAAAATAACCGCAAAAGTTTTTCAAATATTGTGACTTATTATAAGAAATTTTTTTGTTAATTTTTGCACACTTAATTTTGCACACTGGAAGATAACGTATGCTCCTACAAAGACCAAATTTTGAAAAATTAAAAATAATGTTTAAATAAAAAGAGCGTGTACTTCGTACGCACGTAAGAAGTTATACTACGTAGTTAAAATAGTAAAATTTTCAGTGATAATAAAGCATAATATTTCTTTTCTATTCTATTTTTTAAGGTTATCTTGATTAATTTAACAAAACTAAAAAATAAACTGATATTTTTTTGATACCTTACAAACCCATTTTATTTTAAAAAATCGATTGAATAGACGATAGAAGACCACATCTAAAACTATAAAAAATGTACAGGGTGCCATTAAAAAATTTAAGTTAGGGGTTGTAACTAAGAGATGAATATTTAGGGAATGATGTTTTCTTCGCCATATTAAAGTGTATTACAAGTAGAATAGATCACTTTTTGTCCCATTCGAAAATCTCTATTCGTTTAAGAGATATAGCGTCGGTAAATTAGTCTGGGACACCCTGTATAATAAGTATCTATAAATGTAAAAAAAGATTGTAAAACCGAGTGGCGCTAATAACCACACAGGTTGATGCGCCTTAATTGTAAATAAAAAAAGTACCTTTTTCATTGCTGCACTTCAGCTATGATTTTCAACCGGTATGAAATGACTTATTTAAGAATAAACCAGCTGTCGTTCCATGAAAAATGCTTATACACTTTTATACACATACTTTTGAAAATGCAACAAAATTTCAAATTGTATTAAAAAGGAGTTATCCAATGTTAATATAGAGTAAAATAATGTATTCAATTATTTTAGACTCTGAGATAGCGCGTTTAAAAAATGTTAAACGCATTTTGCATGCACGCATTTTTTCCATTTTGACAACAACTAGAAGTTTTAATAAAAATCGCTTTATTTTCGGATTATGTGGACTTTTTCTAAAGAAACTTTATAGAAGCAATATAAATTTTCACACATAAAACAAAATACAAGAATTGTGATGTTAAACAATTAAAACTAAACTTAAAAAAGGAGTTGTTAAATGTTAAAAAAAATAATTTTGAGTAGTATTTTAGATAAATAAATAATTTTAGAAAATAATCTACTGAGATAAAGAGATAGTTACCATAAAATTAATTAAAAACCACAATAATTAACCATGAGAAAACCACAACAAATTTCGAAATTCGTTTTTATATAATAAAAACCATCACACAGACATAAAATAATCCAAGTATGTTAACGTTTCGATATCTTTCACAGGGGACACCATGTCAGGGGTCATTCGTAAACAGGAATAGATTCAACACATTTGTTGATAGACCGCTAAGGCGGTCACTACTCCAATCATGAGAAGCAAGTTTTTCTGTGTGATTTTTGTGATTTTTTACAATTTTCCGCTGTATCGACAAGATTCGATTGAGGTAAATATGCATCGATGTTGTTTATTTATTGAACGATGAACTTTTGGGTTATTTTTTATTTTATTTGATAATAATGTGTTTTTACTAGTAAAGATTATGGCGCCAAAATCGGTACCTCGTGTGTATTGGTACAACTATGTGTAAATTTTGGATAAGCTTACGGAGGTTACATTTACTTAGAAATTAAACAGTTATTTTATATTTTCAATACAAAAATACTCTGAGATAGCGCGTGTGTTTACGAAAGCAATAAAATTAAAAACTAATGTCCTATAATAATTGCAGTTGCTTAAACTACAGCCTACTTAATAATATTAAACATGTATTTGTCTTTTCTTGTCGTATTTGAGGTCTTTTTTATATCTTTTAGGAATATTTAGTATTTCAGTCGTAATACCTTGAATAAAATTTGACATCATTACTTTTCTCGTTATTTATCGCAATTTATCAACTTCTACACTTTCCTACTACGATTTACTTTGATTCATTTTTATTAGGCTGATGAGTTATATAGAACGTTATGGAAGAAAGAGGCTATCCAAAATATCTTTGAAATGTTTATTTTCCTTTTCTGAAGAAATCTTATCTCCGTTTCGAAGGTTGACAATTATCAAAGCTTTCGTACCTCTGAGACTAAAGTTCTAAATTTATAATCATTAGTGATGTTGAACTATTCACGCAGATTTTTCAGTTAAGAATATCTTCTCATTCCCTCTTCTTTCACGATTTTTCTGTGCATTAAGAGTCGAAGTAGTTGTTATATGTCAGCTCTCATATATTTAAGGTAATGCAGTTTTCTTTTTGAATAGTTATTACAACTTCTTTGACTTTTTTATACACCGTAACATGTCGTTATTGGTGATTCTTTGTATCCATGAAATTTATAATATTCTACAACCAGAATTATTCTACTTTTTTAATCTCGTTCTTCTTTGGTATCCACGATTAACCGGTAATCGAACGATTACCGGTACGATTACCAAATTGATTTTATCTATCAATAGACCATAGTTTATTGGTTGCAAATATCAACATATGACCCAAATAATTAATAAGAAAATGAGGCCCAAGATAGATATAAGATTATTAAAAGAAAATGACATCCAGAAAAAAGTAAAAACAGATATAAATAAGAATTTTGCAAAACTAGTTGAAGACACTACCAGAGACATTGTTAGGTTTCCTTTAATTTTAATCCCATAATATTGATCATCATAGGCTTTAGGACTGGCAATAGCATACAACCGTGACGAACCTCTCTTTTTATTTATATATCTTCGGTTTTCTTTTTAGCTATTTGTACTGCTGCAGCTCATTGACCATAATAGATATTGGAAATAATGTAGTTATCTCTTGTATCTAGCTTTTTTCAGGAACAATTGCATTAGATGATCATGACGAACTTAATCAAAGGCTTTATTATAGTTAATAAAACACAAATACGTATCTTGAGTCATATCTATGTATTTCTGAGATTACATTACGTGCGAACAATGCATCACAAGTGCCTAGGCCATTTCTAAATCCAAACTGTATCATAAATATCCTGTTCTATTGTTATGTTTTTCAGTGTATACTTCATCAGGTTATAGTGCTTTAATCGTGGCAATATTTCTTCTTCTAGTTTCATGACCGTTATCCATCTTTGGATATCATGTTGGCTACCATATTCCCTATCGTGACTTTATTTACATAGCAGCTCTAAATAATGACGTAGTCGATAGATTTTTTAGAAATGATGCTATGTAAATAAAGTCACGATAGGGAATATGGTAGCCAACATATATCCAAAGATGGATAACGGTCATGAAACTAGAAGAAGAAATATTGCCACGATTAAAGCACTATAAACCTGATGAATCACTGAAAAACATAACAATAGAACAGGAATTTATGATACAGTTTGGATTTAGAAATGGCCTAGGCACTTGTGATGCATTTTTCGCACGTAATGTAATCTCCCAGAAATACACAAATACGTATCTTGAGTCATATCTATGTATTTCTGGGAGATTACATTACGTGCGAACAATGCATCACAAGTGCCTAGGCCATTTCTAAATCCAAACTGTATCATAAATATCCTGTTCTATTGTTATGTTTTTCAGTGTATACTTCATCAGTTTATAGTGCTTTAATCGTGGCAATATTTCTTCTTCTAGTTTCATGACCGTTATCCATCTTTGGATATCATGTTGGCTACCATATTCCCTATCGTGACTTTATTTACATAGCAGCTCTAAATAATGACGTAGTCGATTAGATTTTTTAGAAATGATGTTCTTCCTCTATCAGGACCACGTTTACCTTGGATCTTTCGCTGGATAATTAGATGTAAAAATTCATATTTTTCATAGCGTCTCATAATGTGATCGAAGTATTTTAGCTTGCGTCTTTTATTTTTTCTCGGTATGGCTACAAAGGTTGATATCAGCCATTCATCATTATTTTGGCTTTAAAACCCTGCGTGAATCCTAGCCTCTTCAAGAAGTTCTCTCCAGTCGTCCCTATCCATCGCCTTTCTCCGCCAAGCTCGTATTACCATCTTTCTCATGTCTTCATCGATGTCATCAAGAAACCTTGTTGTGAGTCTTCCTCTTCTTTTCTGACCAATGGATATATCAAAGAGCATTTTTTTAGCTGGGTCATTTTGTTCCATCCGTATTACATGCCCTATCCACCTTAGACGTCCTATCTTAATATTTTTACGATATCTGGTTCCTGGTATATTCTATAAGGTTCGAAGTTGAATCGTCTGCTCCACACTTCATTGTCATTCACTGCTCCATAGATTCAGCTTAGTACTTTTCTTTTGAAACATCCTAACTTGTTTTCATTATATGTTGTTATAGTACAGGTCTCTGAACCATATGTTAGGACTGGGCGTTTTATTATTTTGTAGAGTTTTATTTTTGTATTTCTCGATATAATTGTCGATTTAATTAGGAGATTGAGCCCAAAATAGCATCTGTGGACTATGCAAATTCTGCGGTTTATATATACGGTAGTTTATTTTTAGTGTTCAGTGAAAGGAGCGCTTTCAGGTATACAAATTCATTCACTGCTTCGATGACGGCGTTTTCTATAACAAGTGGTCGTATGATTTGTGGTTGAGTCCTTATTTTCATTTACTTCGTTTTGTTGGTGTTTATTAATAAATCCATTTTTGTAGCTCATGATGATGCTGATGATTTTTAATGATACATACGCCTCTCGTACAGCGTTTTCCGTTCTCCCAACAATATTGATATCATCAGCATAAGCAAGGATTTGCTATGCTATGACTGATTTAATATATATTGAACCAATGGTTGTAATTTGTGACATATGTACGTATTACTTTTTCAAGACCCAGATTAAATAGTATTTAAAGGTCCTCCTTAATCCTCCTTTAAGAGGGTCCTCCTGGCGTAGCCGGTTATTTGTTTTAAGCGGTTCAGACAGTTTCCCTTGAATTCTTACTCTATATTCAACTTTTTCAAAAGCTAGTTTTATTAAATTTACCAATTGATTTGGTATTTCTAGCTCTTTCATTGCTTTGAACTTTCTCTTCTGTTCACAGAGACTGTTCCTAGGCTGCTTTGCAGTCTATAAATATGTGATGAGTATCAATGCCATATTCCAGTGTTTATTCCAAAATTTGTTTCAGGATTGCAATCTGATAGATTGCCGATTTACCACATCTAAAACCAGCCCAGTATTTTTTTACTATCCGTTCTGCATATGGTGCCATACAGTGACAAAATACTGTGGAAAATATTTTATACGCTGCATTTAGAAGCGTAATTCCTCTATAGTTAGAGCATTTAAAGATATCTTCTTTTTTGTGTATGCTGCAAAATATTCAAATATTGCAATCATTGGGAAGGGGTTTTTTCTTCTTAAAGTGTCGTGCACCTATAGTGCGTTGGCGAATTATTTTAAGGCCAGACGTCTGTCTTTTGCGGCATGCAAAAGATCGATAGTGTTATTTATGCGTGTCCAGTTCTTTATGTTCCGTAGCCACGACATTTGTTTGCGACCTACTCCTCTCTTGCCTTCAATCTTTCCCTGGATGATTAGTTGAGGGATTGCGTATTTTTTTCCCTCTCAGAATATGGCTGAGGTATCCAATTTTTCGTACCTTGATCAAATTGAGTAGTTCTCTCTCAGTATTTGTATTTCTTAAGACTTCCTCGTGTCTCACCCTATCTGTCCATGGTATGCGGAACATTCTTCGCAACGTCCACATTTCGAAGGCCTCCAACTTATTAATGGAAGGTACTTTTAACGTGCCGTATCCATGCCGTATAACAATATGGACCATACATAGCATTTAACCATTCTGTAGCGGAGATTAAAAGAAATATTGCGATTACATAGTAGCGGTTTAAATTTGATAAAAGCTTGTCTTGCTTGTTCGGTACGGCATTTTATTTCTTGTTAGGGATACCATTGGTCATTTATTTTCCAGCATTTATCTTCAAGTCATATATTTTTCTTACGGTGTTTATTTTATTTAACATCAACTGCATATCATGTTCGTTGTCTGTTATTATCGCGGTGTCGTCGGCGTAACGAATGTTATTTATCGGGAACCGTTTACCTTTATTCCACACTCAGAGCCTTCCAGTGCCTCTGCAAAAATCTTCTCCACATAGAGATTAAAGAGCATAGGAGACAAAATACACCCCTGTCGCACCCTTCTTACAATTTCAAATTCTTCTGTGTTGGTTGATTTGTTCAGCCTCACTCGTGCTTTTTGATTCCAATAGAGATTCTGGATAACTCTTATATCTTTCTCGTCAATGTTAGCGTTGTGTAGCATTTTTATCATCGCTTCATGTTTTACGGTGTCAAACGGGAGGGACTTATGTGTCCATATTTCTTTTATGAGCTGCTGTAATGCCATTATGGTATTGTGGCCACCTTTTATATATAGTTCAGCTGGGCGATTATCTATCCCAGATGATTTGTTTCCGGCTCGTTTTTTAACTGCATGGTTAACTTTAAGAATCATAGTTTAACATAGTTTTTTTCTTCTTCTTTTAAATTCAGTGCCTGGTTAAAGTTTTCCATCCATCTATTCAACACATTTTTCCTTGTTGTTAATAGGTCGCCATTCTGACTTCTGCTATGACTTGTGGTTGCCTTGAATTCTTTTCTGTTGATGTTAACTTTCTTGTATGAATTCTTTCTCTCTGTTGAGGTTTTCTGTATAATTGAGTCTCTTATTGAAGTGGTTTCGTTTTTAGTGTATTCTCTTTTCTTCTCTTCTCTTTGTCTGGTAATTATCTACAGTTGTTCTAGTTCGCTGATATCAGCCATTGCTGTGGTATATTTCCTGGTTTATAAATCCTGTTAAATAAATGTACCAGTATGTATGCCCTTCATCAACAAGTTTAAGGATTTAGGCTAGTAGTTTGTCTGAGCTTGGTGTTTTTTTATTAAATTTATTGCATATAAAAAAACTTCTTCCTTTGCTATGTCAAGAACTTTATCTCCGTAAATGCGTTCAAGGTAGATACTTTGTCTATGGTCGTCAAAAAGCTCCTCAACACATATTTTCCAAATTTTCATTTTTTTTATAAATATTGAAGCTCTCGTGCTTTTCATGCATGTGCCTTTATATGTTCTTCTTCTGTTCATTAAATATTTATACAAATTATTCAAATAAATTAATATATTAGAAACAGAAACTTAGAAGTTATTAACGAATAACAATAGTTGCAATATTATGAGAATCTCAGGAATACCCTAAGTAGTTGTATAGAAGGGGATGTCGTCTTCTTCTTTTGGTGCCATATTAGGTCCCCCTAACGTTGACAATTACATTGGGGATGGGATTTGTTTACGGTCTTCAGCTAATCGGAATAGTTGTTCGGCACTGAGTATTTCTGTCCAATCGCTAATGTTTTTGAGCATGACATCTGCTTCCATCTAATTCCTTTTGCTCTATCTAACTGGGTCTACATGGGTACACGCGCACGGTCGAAATGACCGGGTCGTTATTTACAATTTTAACTGTCATGGTTTTTTTACCAATTCAGTTTCATTTAATGGTAATATTAATAAAAATAGATAATAAACAGTAAATGAATAATATTTAACACAATTAATGCTGAAGTAAGTAATATTGAGGAAAATTTGTTTGAAATTTATTTAAAATGTTCCTTTTGTGTATGATCCCCTGAAAAAAAAGTAATTATCTTAAAAATAACACTATTAGATATTTAAGATGTTCAGTATTTATTCTTTTTGTTCTTTACAACTTATGAATGAGTTAATTACTATTTAAATGGGAATAAGCCACAATTAAAGGTTAAAATACGTTTATTGACGTTTCAATTTCCACTTCGGAAATTGTTCTCAAAATACAAACCATTTCCGAAGTGGAAATTGAAACGTCAATAAACGTATTTTAACCTTTAATTGTGGCTTATTCCCATTTAAATAGTAATTAATTTAAAATGCCACAAGAAAATACCTTCAGAACAAACTCTGAGATAGCGCGTCTTTACAAATGTAGGTTTAGCACTGTTTACATTGAGTTTATACTTTTTTTTACAAGAACAGAGTTTTCATGTTCCAGAAAAAGGTTGACTTATTTCTCCTGTAGTTTTTGCACCAGGCTTTTCTAAAATTTTCTGTACAGGGTTCTTTAAATTTACTGGAAGAGTAAAAATTTTTCGTCGACATTCCAAATGTTCATGAATCAATTCTTTTACAAGAGTTTTACAATATTTTCTTGACATATTATTTAAATATTTATACCTGCATTATTTAGCATAAAAAAGAATAATGTAAGAGACCACCAGCAGGTTTTTCGAGACACTGAATGATTTCCCTTTAGTTCATCCACTACGTTCACTCCTCCCTTGGCACTGTTGGAAAATGTTATCATAGTAGGTTTGCACTTACCACCTGCGTTTCCATCGATCTCATCTGTAAGTGCATTGTTGAGAGTATTAGCACTATTTTATTTCGCTTGAGGTTATATGACGCTAATGCGATGTCTTTAGTAAAGTCAAATATACTTGTATTCATTTTTCTTTTCTTTAATTTTGCTGAACAAATCCAGGAATTTCACGTTTATTTTTCTCAGAGTCCCTACCAAGATTAAATTGTGATTTTGGAATAACTACAGTGCCAAAAAATTTAACGTGAACCTATTATCGCACGTAACATGTTTTCCTATTTCATAAATTGGCTGAATTAACCTTTGTATGACAGAAGAAGCACTGTTATCTAATCAAAAAGATCCATCATGGAGAGTTCCAACGTAAACGTCAAAATCAATCATATAATAAGTCATAACATCGATCATTGCTAAAATTTTCAATCCATACCTCGTCGGCTTATTTGGAATCTACTGCCAAAATGCGTATCTGCCGCGAATTGATTAATCTGAATCTGAATCAATGATTAATGAAGCATTTCATTAATCGTTACAAATTCAGAAACTTTGTAGTTCGTTCTAAATCTATAAATAAAATCAATAACAATTTTAGTTTAGCTAATTTATCAAACTATTTCCTAAATTCTCTGTCACCTACATTATCAAATCGTAAAACCCTCAATAGAAACTGAAAATGATTTAGTCTCATGGTAAGTCGGAAAAACTCCAGGCCTACACAGTCTTGCATCCATAAGTTTTTCAAATTTATATGGGATGAACGCGGAACGACTGCCAAATACAAGCGACGTAATACTACCTTGATTTGAACCACGTTTGTATCTTCTGCATCTCGACCTCTACTATACCGAGCTCTATCGATTTTTGCAAGGTATTGTACCGTTTTTAAATAAAACGAGCGGTTCTTAATTTATATAAATATATTTATTTATAAGTTTACAGCACGAAAATATCTTATCAACTAACTGAACTCATAACATCGTTACATATATATACTAAAAGTATTATTCTAGAATCATCTGGAGTAGTCCACCTCTAATTCGTTTGTTTGACGGGTCAATCTCTCTCGAGCTCGATACATCTCTGGAAGCTTCTCGTCGTCTCGAGAGATGCAACCGTTATATGGGCTATGTAAAATGCATGTTCGTAACAGTATCTATTTGTGCATTGAGCTATTTCGTCTTTTCAGTGTGGAGTCCGGAAAATACAATTCCCAAGACTGAAGAACTTGATCCGCTTTTTGGCAATTTTACAGACTCTGCTGGACTGAGTGACAATATTTTTTTATTCTGGTTTCAGTTTCTAATGAAATTTCTTGGGAATTTGTTCCCTAAAGATATTTTTGTCTTTTTCAATAAAAGACATACTTCGTCTGATATTTGGGTCATCTAGTTTTTCACTTCCAAAGAGCTCCTAGTCCGATTCATTCATGGTCACTAGTTAGGTCTTGACCTAACTCCATACGTTCTTCTTCATCAGAGCCACCTTACAGGTCTTCGTCGCTTGAAACATCCTCCCACAGTTTTAGAAGACGTTTTTGTTCTTCTTAATAATATGACGTAATCTAGAACAAAAAATATAGTTACTTACTTTTTTATTAACAATAATGTTTTCATGATTTTTCTAATTTCAAAAAATTATCACAATAAATATTTTATCAGTACTTACCGAAATTTACAAAGAAGAATATAAAAAATAACTACTTTAATAATTTAATCAGTTCAAACAAACATTTTATTACGTAAAAACACGCACTGTTATCGAAGGCACCAGGTAAGAACAATTAAAGATTTAATTACTTGCCATCTTCGACGTAAATATCGAAACTACCTGAAAAGGTCTGTGATTCGTTAATAACCAATAATCAGGATAACCATAAATAATCACAACTAATGCTGAAGTAGTATATATCGAAACTACCTGAAAAGATCTGTGATTCGTTAATAAAGAATAATCAGGATAACCATAAATAATCATTTCTAGAATTGAAAATAAAAATTTTGTAAAAAAACTCAGTCGAAACAACCCAGGCGCGTGTACACCCGGCTTAAACTGAGTAACTCTCTCAATGTTGATCTATTTGTAAGGAAGCGTGGCCGTGAGTCTTAGAAGCATTCATTTTTAGACCTATTTCTCTTCTTAACGTGTTTACATAATCCAATAACTCTTGAAAGCACTGGAGACTATCGCATAGGATAACAGTATTGTCAGCGTATGTAAGATTATTAATCAATTCATCATTGGTTTTTACTCCAAAGTCTTTATCTTACAAAGTCTGTTTGAATATTATATCCGAGTAGATATTAAATAAGAGCGGAGATAGAATTCATCCCTGTTTGACGCCTCTTCGAATGTATCATTCGTCTGTTAATCTCCCATCGACTCGTATGACTGCTTTCTGCTTCCATTACAATACAAGTTTTCTATGATACGTAGATTTTTACCATCAATAACTTTGATTCTTAAATTGTTTAAAAGCGTTTTATGATGTATCCTATTGAAAGACTTTTTATAATCGATGAAAGCCACATAAATATCTTTGCGTTGGTCACTGCATTTATAGAGAAGTACATTAAACAAAAATGTGCAAAACAGAAGAACAAATTTTATACAGAATTGCCCACACAATAATGGAACTTCTGAAAAATAGCTAAGTCTTCTGAGTCTACAAATCAAAATGTAAAGGGAATAAACAGAAAGGCCATCCCAGACGAGGCCACTGTCTCTGCCTCAAATAGTTTGTGAGGACCTCAATCTGGATCCTATAGGCAAAACCTTAGAACAGCAAGGGACCTTCACCAGAGTTTTTATTGCTATGAAAAGGTTTGATGCCATCTTAGTACAAGAGCTTGGAGCTGTGGAGGTTTGGAAGGCGCTAGAAGAGGAAGGGATTGATATTTTGTGGCAAATGATGAGTAGGATATATAAGGGAGAAAGGATACCTAATGCATGTATTTTCCCGTGACGGTTGGTTTGTATTAAGGCTCTTCACTGAGTCCTTACTTTTTTAATCGTGTTATGGATGATGATATCGTGTTATAGAGCAAAGACATGTTGGAGAAGGGCTATTGAAGAGGGAGAACTTAAGATTAGCATGTCGAAAACGGAGTATATGAGGTTATGAGGTAACGGAAAGGTTAAGGACATAAAATTGCTTAGAGAAAAACTAGAAATAGTAGGAAAGTTTAAATACCTTGGCTCCTACATAAAGGAAAATGAGACCCCAGATCGAGAAATTACGGAGCGGAAAGATTAAGGACATAAAATTGCTTAGAGAAAAACTAGAAATAGTAGTACATAAAGGAAAATGAGACCCCAGATCGAGAAATTACCCACAGGATACAGGCTAGTTGGTTTAACTGGAAGCGAATGAGCAGAGTACTTGTGATCGAAAATTCAGAGAGAAAAGTTTAGGTGAAGAAGACCCGAAGGGCAGAAATAAGTGGCGACAAAGAGTAAGGAGGAGCGACCCCTTAATAGAGAAAAGCTGAGAAAGCAAAAGAAGAAGAATATGATGTATATTTAGCCACTTTCAGTACAACTTGTGTAGAACAAACAGCTTCCAGAAGAAAAGAAAAAAATCCTAAACAAATGGAAACGGGTAGAAACTGACAAAAAATTAACATCTTGAGCATAAAGTTATAAAAAAACGAAAATATGTTAATGTTAATGGAATCCAAATATTTAGAATCAAAAATGTTTGGATTAATTTAGATTTAAATACGTTGCTCCTAAAATACTAACACTTTCAGAATTTTTTATTTACAATTGTATACTACACTGTGTGATATTGTAAAATAGAACATGACTGTTTCAGTGAACCGTCAACTAGGCACAAAAACAATATGTTGGCATTTTGATAAGACATTTTTTGTACTAAATTCGAAAGCGGTTAAAATAATATCCGCGGATAAGAAGATATTTATATACATTTCTTAACGAATTTATCGACAACTTTAGAACAAGAGTGGATTACAAAATATCTAATCTGTAGTTAATAGAAGATAGTTTTAAAGTAATTTAAAACTTTGTTTGTTTTGTTTTTATCCATCGTTTCAATTTACACATATTTTTCAATTAAATAAAATATATCTAGTGCTGATATTAATGTTGAAATTGAAGCAGTTAATGGAGTTTACTGGCACTTAACGAAAGATTTTCTGTAGATAACACAGTGAAGTGTATTATCTTTTAAATACTCAAAAAAATTTAGTTTAATTAAATTGTGAGTTAGAGTGCCTTCAGTATTACCTAACTAATAATAATTATGATCAGACAACTATTTTCTTTTTTGTACATACATACAACATGTTATAAATTCTTTTAAAATCTAAACACAGGTTTATTTATAAATTGTAGATTTCAAAGCAATCGTTATTCTCGACTTTTCCACACTGCGATCTGAAAGATTTTCTGTGTACACTCTACATGTTAAAGAGAAATTCAGAAGCAGGAAGAAGAGAAGTGGGAAAAAGTCGATACAGTCAGCCCTTATCCCATATTCAAAGAAGGTGTAGACAAGATCATAACAGATACCTTAACAATATTTGAGCACATATAAAGCAGCATGTCAACTTGTTACAAACAAGACAGCTGTTTCAAAAAATTTGGATTTCACATGCTGTTTCAAATCAAAAACTGAACAGTATATTTAAAGATAACAATTTATTGGTAACACATATAGACGAAGTAGTACAGCTATGGTGTAAATATTGTGAACAATTATACTCGAAAAATAGTAGCTATGAAATACACATCGATTAAAATGATTACGAAAAATAATCGGGTATTTAATTACAACTCTGAGATAGCGCG
>NW_027312166.1:0-37797 GCF_040954645.1 Diabrotica undecimpunctata | reverse complement strand
ACGCGCTATCTCAGAGTTCTGTGTAGTTCAGAGATTAGACAATTTACTTTTTGTTGCAACGTACAAACAGGACTCCTATATGATGATTGTATCAACAATTGCACTTTTTTTATTCCTTTTATTAAAATTACGTAGATGATTTAGTTTTGACACTCTCTAAGCAAAAAATGAAACAGTTAACATTTTTAACAATCATAATCAACATATACAATTTACAGTTAAGGAAGAGGTGGAAAATTCTCCACCATTCTTTGACATGAGAATTATAAGAACAACAGATAATGCGTTGAAAACCAGATGGTTCAAAAAACCTATTTGTAGGAATAGATTTATAAGCTATTACTCACATCATCCAAACAAGATGAAAATGAACCTTATAACAGGATTAAAAGAACGTGTTTTAATGTTTTCTCATCTAGATAACCTACAGGAAGATCTTAAATTTTTGAAAACTATTTTAATTGAGAACTCTTTTTCTAACACTGATAATATAAATAACTTAACACCATTTTTTGCGAAATCTTAGAACATTGTATCCGACAATCAGAACATCTATTCTCATTCTCTACCTTATATACCATCATTAACACCTAAGTTAATTCAAATACTAAAGATTGGTGACAATATAAAAATAGTAACAAAAAACATCAAAACTATTTCATTTTTTTATTCAAAAACTAAATATCCTACAGATATATTAGATAAAACAAATCTAGTACATAGTATTAGTTGCACTCATTGTGAAGCTGTGTATATTGGTGAGATCGGAAGAAATCTATCAAATCGTATTATTTCTCATAAGAGTGATTGTAGAATAAAAAAAGCCATCCTGTGCTTTGGCAAAGCATGTAATCAACAAAGATCATATATTATGGATTTTGATATTATTAAAATTTTGTGTAATAAAGGTAAAAAATTCAAAAAGACCTTTTTAGAAATGGTTTATATTAGCAAGAGTGTTAATAATTTAAACAAAAGATCACAAATTCAAAATCTAAGTAAAATTTATAATTATATTATTTTTTTATAATTCATTCATAAAACCACCAAAAAATAAAATTTTTATTTAATTTTCCATATACTTGTTACATTTTTCGGGTATCTGTGAACAATAAATAAATCTTTTCTAATTAAATAAAAAATAATTTTTAAAAAAAATTTATTATGTTGACAATATGATTGTCAAACTAAATTAAAATACAAACTAGAAGTGTGCATTCATAAAATTAGGGTTATTTGTAATTTTCTGTTGGTTACTATTCCAATTTATTAATAATTTATCAAAATTCATTTTTTTTTGTTTAAATAATTTTTTCAAATAATTTGTTAAAAGAAATCAAAAGAGAAAGAGAAACATTTATCAGACCAAAGGATTTTTATAATAACGTTTTGCAGCAAATTTTATTTGCTTTGAGTTACTACTTTTTTTCAAACTATTCGTTCCACTTTATCATATATATATATATATATATATATATATATATATATATATATATATATATATATATATATATATATATTAAGCCCTTTTCTCTATTTGTATTGCCGAATATAGGCCTATCCTAATTCTCGCCATTCATCTCTGTTGTTTGTAAGACGTTTCCATATTGGTCCTGCAGATCGTCGCTCCAGCGCATTTGCGGTCTTCCTCGTGGTCTTTTGGCTTCATATGGCTGCCAATCCCCGATTTCTTTATTCCATCGGCCATCCTTAAGACGTTCCTCATGTCCTCATGTCCAGCCCATTTCCATTTCAGTTTAGCTGTCTGTTCGACAGCATCTTTTACTTTTGTTCTATTACGAATGTCTTCATTGGTTTTATGGTCCTTGAGTGAGATACCCAGCATCTGTCATTCCATAGCTCTCTGAGTTGTTCTGACTTTCTTCATGTTTATTTTAGTGAATGTCCAGGTTTGGTACTTTGGTTCGTAGTTTTTGAGGTATATTTTTATTTTTAAGTACGTATGAGAGTCTTTCGAATCCTGCCTATCCCATTTTTACACGTTTGCTTATTTTTGTAGTCTGTTTTTCTTTGCTTACCTTGACACTTTGACCCAGATATGTATATTCATCTACGTGTTCTATCTCTGTCCCTTGGATGTTTATCATAGGTTTGTCATCGTTATTTCGCATTAGTTTAGTTTTGCTGAAATTCATTTTTAGTCCTTTTTTTAGGGATTCTGTGTGTAGCTCCTCAATCATCGTATTAAGTGCATTCCGTGTGCCGGCTATTAGTACTACATCATCTGCGTATATAAGATGGTTCAAGTATCTTCCATTAATACGGATTCCCCTATTTTCCCAGTCTATTGACTTAAAGATATCTTCTAGGGCAGCTGTAAATAATTTTGGAGATATTGTGTCTCCTTGTCTTACGCCTCAGTTGATTTTTACTGATCTTGTTTCGATTCCATTACCCAACGTCAGTATCATTTCTGCTTGTTCATATATATATATATATATATATATATATATATATATATATATATATATATATATATATTGTGACAATTAGGGTTTATAGAAAATAATTTATAAGTTATATACTACATAATATTAGATATTTGGTTGTTTTAAATAAGTTATATACTAGAGAATTTAATAAAAATATATTTATGTGAGGGCATTTTTAATAAATTAGCAAATAATAATTGTAAAAAGTTGTATTTAGTAATTTTAATGTTGTAAATAGATTTAAGTGAGCCATGTGCTTAGGCAACCAAAAATACTCTCGGAGATTGACAGATATTGATACTCTGAAGTGACGTTTAAGAATATTTACGAATATAAGTGGGTTATAATAATATATTGTTTGAAATGTGTATTTTATTAAATTAGAATGTTAAGTTACTAATTTAATTATATATTCTGATCTGAAAAGCCTAAATGTAAACAAAATTATTAATAGAAAAGAATGGAATTCTCTGGATCTCCGGAGATGGCCATGTTTGCGAAATGGTTTGTTCCAGAAAATTCAGACAAGTAGTTAATGGAACAAATTGGAACAAGATATCTTACGAGATGGTTCTAGAATGTCCAAAAGATATAAATACCCGTGAATTGGATTCAAGATGGCAGTTTTTAGCAGTTTTATCATGAAAGTTAGTTAGAAGATAGATACATTTACTTAGTGAAGTCAATTGTTCAGAAGTTTTTAAGTTTTTTTGTCAGAAGTCAAGCAATTTATTATGAAAGTTAGTTAGAGTCAGTGAATCAAGTACAAATAGTCCAATAGTTTAATATAGTGAGTTAAATGAAGATTAAAAATTATGCATATAATTTAATGCACATTTATAATTATACACAAATAATTATTGAAGATAAAAAAAGGTATATTGGAAGAAATTAAATTATATTATGGTTGGAGATTAGTATAAATCAACTTATAATAATTGGATATTGGTATATTGAAAAGAAGAATAAATATAAATGCTGTTTGCTGGTTTGGTTGGTGGTGTATAGATGCTGGTGAAGAAAAATATATCTTAAATTGGTAGAAGCTGATAATTGAAAAAAGTAATTTCACAAAAAAAAACAAGGATAACTGAAGTACGAAGACATTCAGTGGTGATTAGAATCTATATAGTAGAAAACATTTCATTTAGGCAATTCAGTGAAAGAAAGGTACAAAATTTTGTTAATATAATTTAGTTAGTGTCATAACAATTTCAATTTTGAAGATAGTTTGTTTAAATTTTAGATTGTCTATAGAATTTAATTAGTTTTATAAGAATATCAGTTTAAAGATAGTTTATTTTAAATTTACATTGACTAGGTTAGATATATATGTGTGTTTCATAATAGTTATAATAAAGATAATTTAAAAAAGTACTTACAAGCTAATTCTTTGAGAACCGCGATAAAAACCCTATATATTATAATATTAAAAATACTCATTGCTCATAATTCAAACAAAAAATACATCATAACAATTTGGCACCCAACGCGGTGGCTCTCTATTTAAAAGAATTAGTTTGGGAAGATAAGTGCTCTCATATAATTAAATTAATTATCAGTAGAAAGAAAAAATTATAGATTTTATATTTAATTATATTTGAACAAGTAAAGTCTCAAAATGTCTCAAGGAAAGAAAGGTACAAGAAGCAAAAAGAATGAAGAAGATGTGGAAGTAGAAACACAACCTATACAAGAGGAGAGTTTAGTTCAAGTTCCACAAGATACTGCAGAAATGAATCCAGAAAGAGAGGAAAATGTCAATATGGCAGCTTTGATGTCATTAATGATGCAGATGAACAAGACAATGGAAGAGAATTCAAAAGAAATCAAAGAAGACATGAAAAAAATGGAACAGAAAATGGAAGAGAATTCAAAAGAAATCAAAGAAGACATAAAAAAATTGGAAGACAATTCAAAAGAAGTCAAAGAAGACATGAAAAAAATGGAACAGAAATTGGAAGAGAATTATAGAAAATTAG
Organism: Diabrotica undecimpunctata; assembly: GCF_040954645.1. Classification (NCBI taxonomy): domain Eukaryota; kingdom Metazoa; phylum Arthropoda; class Insecta; order Coleoptera; family Chrysomelidae; genus Diabrotica; species Diabrotica undecimpunctata. The sequence goes on along the minus strand of NW_027312166.1, from coordinate 33,362 downwards.
AAAAGAAAATAGAAGATAATAATAATAAAATTGTAAAACAAATGGATAAAAAACTTGAAGCTGCAGAGAAAAAAGTAGCAAATGAAATAAAAAGTATACGGAATGACTACAAGAAAAGGATAGAAAATGAGAGGACAGAAGTAAAGAGGATTATTCAAGATAATAAGATAGATATAGAACAGAAAATAGAGTTACAGAAATGTAACTTAGAAGTAAAAATTAACGAAGACAGGAGAAACACAGAAGAAAAATTAGACGATATACAACAAAATATCCAAATAAATTGTAATCAAATAAGAAATGTGGAACAGAGAATAGATGATATTTCACAAATGAGAGACATAGGGAGACCTTACTTAAATTTAACAAATGAGACTGGGATTAAATTCTCTGGTAATATAAAAAATTTGCATCCTAGAGTATACATAAATAGTTTAAAACATAAATTAAGATTTGTGAATAATATTAATGATATTAAAGATTATATTAGAATGACATTAAATGACAATGCAGCAATTTGGTTTGCTAGTATTGAGAATGATTTAGATAATTTTCAAACATTTGAAAATAAATTTTTAAATTATTATTGGGGTGAATTAGAGCAAGCCAAGTTTAGAGAAATTCTATATTTTGGAAAGTATAATCAAAATTTAAAATCAAATATGGTAGATTATGCATTGAAATTGATAACAGTTGCAAAATATTTAGAACCACCACTTAGAGAGGATGAAACAGTCTTAAATGTATCTAGACATTTTGATGCTGATGTTGTGCAAACCGTAACTGTACAAAATATTCAAACAATAGATAGTTTTATTAATTTTATTCAAAGAATACAAAGAGGCAATATGACAAGTAATAATAACAACAGAAAAAACAATAATAACTTTCAATATAATAAAAATGATAATCAACAATATAGCCAATCATATAACAATAACACTAGGTATGGTGATAATTTACAAAATTTTAATAATAATAACAGTAATCCAAATAGACAGAACTTTAATAATAATACTAGTTATAATAGACAAAATTTTAATAATAATACTTAATTATAATAGACAACATTTTAATAACAGTACTAATAATAATAGACAAGATTTTAACAATAGAAGAAATACAGAGCGACCTAACTATAACAGACAGGTAAATTGTGTTCGAAGGAATAGGAGCTGCGAAGACAGGGAACGAAGTAGTACAAGTCAGGAAAATGTGAGTAGAAGTCATAGTAGGGAAAGACATAGGGACATCAGATCCAAGTGGTCAGATACAATCTGACAATTCTAATAATCAAAATTTTGTGCAGTAAACTTTCTGAATTACAAGTTAGGCCATTGCTATTATGAAAAACCTTCTGAATTTATTTCTTTAGATGAAGATAAAATTATGAATCTATTAATTTAATTTATTATAAATGCTTTGGCCAAAATAAATATGATTAAGATTATGATAGATACTGGTTCAGAAAGTACTTTAGGTCTCGGAGAATTTTATTTTTAATACATTAAAATATCAGATATAATAAAGATTCCAAAATTAAAATTGTTGGTGCAAATAATAAGAAGTTGGGTGAAAATTGATAAACTAGCCAATTTTAAAATTAATATTCTTAATAAAGAAATAATATGCAAGGATTTATTGTCAAGGATTTATGTGTTGATATATATTAATGGGAAATGATGAATTGGAAAAGAAGAAAGTAAAGATAGATTTTGAAGAAAAATGGTAACTTTGGAAGGGCAAATAATTAAATTTATGCAGAAAGATGAGGTAGAAGAAGGAATAAGAGTTGATAGGATATTATTAAAAGAAATAATGATGTTTATGAAGAAGAAATGTATTTTGATGATAGGGAAATGTCCCAGAAGAATGTAAAGAATAATTATTGTAGTGAATATTTAAGGAATGGAAATTTTAAGCAGATGGATGCCTCGAGGCGGAGTGCGTAAAATTGGAAGCAAGGAATAATGAGTACATAATGAAGAATAATTTTATTTGTAAAGAAGAAGATATAATGAAAGTTTTAAATTGCCTGAAGAATATAAATCAATAGTCATTTCCATATTGCAGCAACACAGGGGACTTGTCAATAAAGAAAATAGAATTGCACAAAATTATATCCATAGTATAAAAGTTAAGAAGAAAAAGATTTTAAAACAAATTCATACCCAATCCATATAAATACAGAGAAGAAGTAAACAAAACAATTAATAATATGTTAGAAGATGGGATCATTGAGAAGGCAGACACACGTTTTATTAACCCCATAGTAGTAGTACGAAAAAGATCAGGTGAAATCAGGTTATGTTTGGATGCAAGGAATATTAACAAGATTACTGAAAAGCAATTTGAAGCACCAATGAGTATAGATGGAATATTAGGAAGAATTACAGAATGTCATTTTTCACTAAAATCGATTTACAGTATAGTTTCTGGTTAATACCTCTAGAAAGAAAAAGTAGACAGTATACAGGATTTCAGATAGATGGAGTAGTATATCAATTCAAAGTAGTACCATTTGGACTTCAATCATCTTGCAGTGCTCTATGTAGATGTCTTCATGATATTTTGGATCAATATGAACATTTTGTAATTCACTACATTGATGATATATTACTTTTTTCTAAACGGCTGAAGATCATGAGAAACACCTAAAAATTATAATAAATAGATTAGACAAGTTGGACTAAAAATAAATCAAGAAAAATGTACATTTTTTGAAAAAGAAGTCATATATCTAGGTTATAAACTTAACACTAAGGAATCGAAATGGATCCAGAACGGACCAAGTCATTCAGGAATATAAAACACCACACAATTAAGAACTTTAAGAGGATTTATTGGAATAATTAATTATTATAAAAGGATGATACCAGATCTAAGTATAAAGAAATTCCATTACTTGAACTACTGAGAAAAGGTGTAAAATGGAGATGGGATCAGAGAAGAGAACTAGCATTCCAAGAAATTAAAAACATTTTTCTGTCAAATTGAAAATATACTATCCTGACTATACACAGCCATTCATACTAAGAACAGATGCATCATAGAGAGATTATCAGGGGTATTATTACAAATACATGATGGGGTCGAATCCCAATACAATTCATTTCAAGAATCACAAAGCCACATGAAAAGGGTTCTCAGTTCAGAATTAGAACTAGCAAGTATAATACACTGTGTCACAAATTAAGATTTTATTTGTGGGTAATGAATTTACTATAGAAACAGATCACCAAGCTTTAACGTCTATATTAAAAAACAAATATGGAAACAGTAGAATACATCGGTGGAGTCTAATACTTAGTGATTACTGCTTTGAAATCAAATACATTTCTGGAAAATCCAATATAGTGGCAGATGCATTATCAAGGTTAGAAAATACACCACAAAAAGGGCAGCGAACAATAAAAATTGGATTAAATCAATTAGTAGAAAGTACTGGATTATATTCTAAAGAAGAAATTATAAGAGATCAGATCAATTTGAGTGAAAAACAAAAAGTCCTTAGGAAAGATGGGGTATATTATAAATAATAAATGGCATAGAAGTATATGTAATAACTAGACTTTAGCAAAGAAAATATTGAAAAATTTACATAACAATTATATGCATATTGGTTCAAGAAAGCTATGGATGCTATTTAGGGACAATTATTTTGCAAAGAATGACATAAGTATAGCAAAAGAAATTACTACCCAATGCCCAATATGTCAACTAAACAAAGAAAAGAATTTAAAAAAAAACTTACTGATAGATCCATTTCATATATAGATGGTAGATTTCTTTGTTGTGAATAAATTTGACATCATACTTGTTGAATTTTGTACATAGGGAAAGTTGTTTGGTACCCTAAAAATCATAATTTGGGGTTAGATACAGAATGATGTGTGTAAATGTCTTATATAAAAGTGTAAAACTTACCTATTTATATTGATGAGAGTTATTTTGAATGGAAATAATTCTAGATTTTGTCTTAAATAACAGAACACAATATCCATTATATTTTTAATTAGGTTATATTTATTCTCTCCATTTGACATGACAGTTTGACCTAGAATAGCCGAACTGTGCTCCGTGTTCTCTGTTTTGACATAGACAGCGAACAGGGATGTATTTAACACATTATAAATAAAAAAAAAATGATTTATTAAATTTAATAAGGTATGAGAAAATTAATATTTAAAAAAATAATAAGTAAATTATTTATTTTAAAATTATTTTTGGGGGTATTGTGACAATTAGGGTTTATAGAAAAAATTTATAAGTTATATACTACATAATATTAGATATTTGGTTGTTTTAAATAAGTTATATACTAGAGAATTTAATAAAATATATTTATGTGAGGGCATTTTAATAAATTAGCAATAATAATTGTAAAAAGTTGTATTAGTAATTTTAAAGTTGTAAATAGATTTAAGTGAGCCATGTGCTTAGGCAACCAAAAATAATCTCGGAGATTGACAGATATTGATACTCTGAAGTGACGTATAAGAATATTTACGAATAAAGTGGGTTATAATATTATTTGTTTGAAATGTGTATTTTATAAATTAGAATGTTAAGTTACTAATTTAATTATATATTCTGATCTGAAAAGCCTAAATGTAAACAAAATTTTATAGAAAGAATGGGAATTCTCTGATCTCCGGAGATGGCATGTTTGCGAAATGGTTTGTTCCAGAAAATCAGACAAGTAGTTAATGGAACAAATTGGAACAAGATATCTTACGAGATGGTTCTAGAATGTCCATAAGATATAAATACCCGTGAATTGGATTCAAGATGGCGTTTTTTGCGTTTTATCATGAAAGTTAGTTAGAAGATAGATACTTTACTTAGTGAAGTCAATTGTTCAGAAGTTTTTAAGTTTTTTTGTCAGAAGTCAAGCAATTTATTATGAAAGTTAGTTAGAGTCAGTGAATCAAGTACAAATAGTCCAATAGTTAATATAGTGAGTTAAATGAAGATTAAAAATTATGCATATAATTTAATGCACATTTATAATTATACACAAATAATTATTGAAGATAAAAAAGGTATATTGAAGAAATTAAATATATTATGGTTGGAGATTAGTATAAATCAACTTTTAATAATTGGATATTGGTATATTGAAAAGAAGGAATAATATAAATGCTGTTTGCTGGTTTGGTGGTGGTGTATAGATGCTGGTGAAGAAAAATATATCTTAAATTGGTAGAAGCTGATAATTGAAAAAAGTAATTACACAAAAAAAAACAAGGATAACTGAAGTACGAAGACATTCAGTGGTGATTAGAATCTATATAGTAGAAAACATTTCATTTAGGCAATTCCGTGAAAGAAAGGTACAAAATTTTGTTAATATAATTTAGTTAGTGTCATAACAATTTCAATTTTGAAGATAGTTTGTTTAAATTTTAGATTGTCTATAGAATTTAATTAGTTTTATAAGAATATCAGTTTAAAGATAGTTTATTTTAAATTTACATTGACTAGGTTAGATATATATGTGTGTTTCATAATAGTTTATAATAAAGATAATTTAAAAAAGTACTTACAAGCTAATTCTTTGAGAACCGCGATAAAAACCCTATATATTTAATATTAAAAATACTCATTGCTCATAATTCAAACAAAAAATACTCATAACAATATTATATATATATATATATATATAATATAAATGCTTTAAAATGCGTTTAAAACATAAAGTTAGTTTTATGATCTAGTTTATTGTCAAAAATTTGAACCACGCTTACACTTCTCTTTATACTAAACATAAATACCTAATTCCTTAGCATCACATACCTTAAAAGTATGCGAAACTTTTGGCATTCTCATTTTTTCCGTAATAGCGCATATAATTAAAATGTCAAGGTTTATATCACAATCAATTTCACGATGGTAAAGTACATTTTTCAGAAGCTTCAAATTCTTCAAAGGTCCAGCGTTCAAGGTATTCTAAAGCAGTATGATATTTTTGACGGAATTTGCCTTGAAAAATTCCCATGAATTAATTTTACAAATTTTTAGAGTTTATAAAAAGTAGATATTTTGAATAAAACTAACAAAGAATTATAAAAATGATAGATATAAATATTTATGAAAGGATATCTTAAGAAGGAGGTTAAATCTACGCATTTTTTGGCATAAAACAACGATCATGTCAATTTTGTAAGAATAAAAATGTCCATATATTTACAGTGGATTCCTAATATAAACATAAATATTACTGTCTTTTTTTTGTATGGAAAACCTGTTTACAATTAAAGAGGCGATATTACACGAAACTGAAAAAATGTGTAACAAACGCTGTACAGTCTTAAAAAACCTAATGGTATGTTAAACTGTATGAGGGTTTCTGTTCAATGTGAAAGGTATCGGCAGCATGTAAACGCATTAAAATATCTACGGGTAATAATAAATTTTAAAACTGAAGATGGATTATTTTGAATGGCAGTATAAAAATAGTTTTTATATAAATTACAATATATACAATTACTATACAGTACGCCTCTAAATTCCGTTCACCTAAAAAATATTTTCTAAACCATAAAATTTAAGTTACAATAGTTGAGATCAGAATTGTATGCACTAAACTCCAGGAAATGGTGATGGCCATTCTGAACTATTTTTTTTTCTTACATGACGCATCAACCACGCAGGGTTATTAGCGTTATGGATTGTGATACAGAGTTAGAACTTAACAATAGAATATTAACAATAGCAATACATAATTAGAAATAAACCTAAATCTATACAACGTAAAATATTAGATTTTCGATAACAGCTGCAGTCTTTGTGAAAGGCGAAAATATTTCTAGTATCACTGTCATTTCCAAGAGCACTATTTAATGTTGAGGGTATGTTATACATTTTGAGTTGCACATCATACTTGGGGCACTGCAATAAACAATGTTTTACTATTCAGACACTTTTAGACATGTCACACACAGGTTATCAGCACGTATTAGTACGTAGTCGTGTGTTAACCCAGTATGACTGATCCGCAGGCGAGTGAAGATTACTTGTTCTCTTTTATTGTAAATTTTGGAAATTTTTGATGTATAATATCAACTTCGTACAACTTGGTTGGAAAGTTCTTCTATGTATCCTGTCATATTCATTAATCTTTTCTTTAAAGAATGCTTTGAGGTCGATGTGAAGAGATTTCGTATTCTCTTCTGCGTTTGGGTTAGTAGGTGCATTTTTTGCTATTTTGTCTACACCTCGTTTCCTTCGATTCCAGTATGTGACGGTATCCATATAAAATTAACTTAATGTTCATATTTTCTGCATGTTTAGTTCCTTTTTAATGATAAGTAGTAGTCTATAATACAGTAGAGTTGGTTTAATGCCATTATTTAGCTGAGAGAATCTGTAATAATGATATTTCTCTTTTTATTTTTGTAACTATCAGAACTAGTGCTTTTAGTATCGCATACAGTTCAGCAGAGACGATGTGGTTGCTGCCCTAGTTTGGTCTTCATTTTTGGAGCATCGGTGTAAACTTTGAAACAGCTACCATATTTGCTAATATTTTAAGAAATTCTTGATTATTTTGACTTGCTGACGTTTCTGATTTGTTTAGGCGCAATAAGCTGGTGTCAGTAGAGGAAAGTCGAATTGTCCCAAGGAGGAGGGGTTTGAATCGAGAAGATATCGTAGGTGTCTGGAAAATGGATACCTAGTGTTAATAAGTAGGTATGTAGGCGGTAGTAGAAAGGGTGATCAGTTCGATTGAAGTTTGGAAACAACTTTTTTAGCGCTCAGGGAATACGTTGTGTATACTGGATATCTTGATTAGACGTTACTGCCGCAGCATAGAAATAATTAGATATTGTCTTCTAAACGCGAGTGGAATCTCTCCAGTTTCCCAGTACACGGGTTTCTATTGAACTTCTAAGGTGTGCTCCTAAGGAAATTCGAAGACCTATATATTTTGAATAACATATATTGTTTTTTAAGTACGTTTTTTTTAAAGAAGTTGTAAACAATTGAGCCGTAGTCCAGTTTGAAACGTACTAGGGCCTTGTAGATATGAGTAGTGTAGAAGAGTCGGCACCCCATTTTTTGTTTGCGAGTGATCGTAACAAATTTATTCCAGGCTGTCCTCCATTTCAATATAAATCTTTGGTTGTATTTGCTGACTTTTTGTAAAACATACTGCTTAGGTTTTGAGGATATTGAACTGAAGACCACTTGTGAATGAACATTCTTCAATATGTTTAGGAATAGAAATTATGAAATTATTATTAATTTCTCCAGGATTCTGGAAATATATTTTTGAGAAGATTAGGTTGTACATGCTGAGTAAGTATTCTTAGATGGTAGTTGAGGTTTTTTAGAAAAATAGTGGGTATATAATCTGGCCCAGGGCACGAGTTCTTACAGTTTTTCATTACCATTTCTAATTCATCCATCGATATTGTAACGTTTATTTCGCTGTTGTTTTAATCTTCATGGTCTATGGTATATTTTTCTTCATTTCTTTTGTCGTTAAGAAATTTGGTGAATAGTTTGCATCGCTTAAGTTTTTGATAACCTAATGCCAGTATATTGATATTTCCTTTTAAGATTATATATCACATTATTTTCTCTTACAGATTTATCGACTTGTATGATTTTTTAATAGATATTTTATTTAATTTTTTCCATACAGTTATCATGAAGTAGAACTGTCAATTGTTGAAAGGTATGTCATTCAGATTTGTTCATTTTTCTAAACAAAAACCCTTAAACCCTTAAACCCTTTTTGGATTGTTGTATTGCTTGTTTACATTCGTCGTTCCACCAAGGAACTGGATGGAATTTACTGGCGAAGTTAATTTTCCCAATATTTTTATCTGCCGAATCTATTATCTGCAGATGTCATATAAAGAATACTGCCATATTCTTTATACGACATCTGGTAGCTCCTTACTAAAGTCTCTAAACACGATTCAAAATACATCCCTACGACTATGTCTTGGTGCTTTGAAATCAAGCCTCTCTGAAAGTGTTTGTGTTGAATCTTCAGAGCCACCACTCCATCTAAGAAGGCAGTCACTTCTACTCTCATACTTTGTAAGAATATCAGCAAACCCAAGATCCGGGTAATAAATCTAATCAATCCCATAGAACCTCCCCAGGAAAGGCATCTAATCACTCATTTACATTACCACAAATATTATCTCTTTTATTAGATCCATCAACCTTTCCAATACTAGTCCTATTTATACCCTCAAGACAAATCCATATATGCACAATCTTCCAATATTCAATACTGATTTATGCATGTTCAATAAAACAGAAACCACAAACTCAATCCTCTCAGAAAATTTTTCTAAAACATCCTCAACTTAACACTATTATGCACCAATCTTCCAATATTCAATACTGATTTATGCATGTTCAATAAAGCAATAACCACAAACTCAATCCTCTCAGAAAATCCTTCCAAAACATCCTCAACTTAACACAATTTGATGACATTTTGTACACCGATGAGTCCAAGAATGAAGACTGTTGTGGCTGCGCTGTGTCCACAATGACGATGACAATAATCTCTGTGCGACTTCTTAAAAGTTGTAGTATTTACACCGCAGGATTATATAGAATACTCCAAGCATTAAAAAACTCTAATCCATCTTACTTCAAATGAAAGCTAAACAATCGTCATTTGTACTAATTCTCTTTCCTCAATTCACTCCATAAGATGCATCTTCTCCAAAAATCCACTAGTCCAGGAATACACACCATCTGTAACCAACTATATTCTGCTAACATAACAGTCATAATGATATGGACTCTATCTCATGTTGGTATATTGGGAAACGAAAAAGCAGATCAGTCCGCTAAAACAGCATGTTCTTCTGACAGCGTTCAAAGAGGTCCAAACTCATACGGAACTTAAGATATTGATAAAACAAAAAATCCTCCGCTTATGAGCAGACCTGTAAATAAAACAAAAACTAAGCTGCATGACGTTCAGCCCAACTTATCTCACGTCAATATGTCCTCTATGAACAGGAAAGAAAAATCAGTTATTCGCCGATTACGAATAGGGCATACACGTCTCATACTTGAATACCTTACGGCATCAGAAAACCCTCCAGTATATCACTATTGTAATATGCCTAATTGTAATAATATTTCTTTTAAAAACAATCACAACCTAACAAGAAATATAGAAGACATTCTTAGTGTTCCAAACCGTTCTGACAGTTCAACTTCTCTACAAAAATTTTTTTATATTAAATGCTTGTATATAAAATATGTATAATGTTATAAAGTGTACCCGTGTAAATGACCATAAGCTGTCATTTAAGCTTATGGTCATAAGCTTAAATAAAAAATTTAATTTTAAATAAAAAAAAACGAATATACAACCATATTCATTGTTGAGTTATCGTAAGCGACATTATCAAGTACAGATGTAGGCCCTTACAAAGTAAAGTTTTATATTTCCAAAAAAAGATACCGTCATGCGTGAATGTGTCAGTACTGAATAACCTTGCCTTGTAACAACTTTAGGCTTTCTGGCCACTGGAAGGTCATTTTGAGGATCTGAAGGTCAGCTGCAAAATATCTCCACAACTATTCGGAAAGGTCAGAAACTTGCAGGGCTATAATAATTTTTGGTGCAATTGAAAGTTATTTTCTATTATCTATTTGCGAACTAGGGATCTTTTCTCAGCGATGTCGAACAGACAGCACCAATTGAGATTTTGTTTGGTGCTAATGTTGTATGCAAATTGTATACAGGAAGGAAATATCAGTTACAAAGTTACTACACAATATGAGTTAGAAATTAAAAGTATTTGATGTTTGGACTTTTCCGAAATATTCCGAAGTTGAAGTCGAAACGTCAAATAAATTTTATTTTTTAACTAATATTTAGGCTTATTTCCAATTAAAATTGTAAATTTGTATAAGATGGCACAAGAAAATAACTTCAGAACAATATAAAGAAACAGTAATTTTGGTACAACTATGATTTAATTTTCGTTGTTTGTTGATAATTCTTCTGTAGCCAATCCGGAGTGTTGGAAATTGTACCTGTGTGTGAGGGTTCGAAATAGATCTACATAAAGAAAAATGATTTGCCCTAACAAAAAGTAGATGATGATAAAGAATCGTGTATTTTAATAAGGGTAATTTTCATGCAATTGAAAGTTTATTTTCTATTAAATATTTGCGCGAACTAGGGATCTTTGCGTGAAGTAATTTATAAAAATCTCATACGTAACCGAAGGTCAACTGACTGAGGAAATTTTCGATCAGACCTGTGATCCGACTTCCAACTTCACCATTCACGCTACCACTTCGTCGCCAGTCGGAAGTCGGACTACAGAATACACCAACCCAACCAGTTGGGTTGGTGTATTCTGTGATCGGACCTTCAAGTCGTCCCTCTAGATGTTCCGACTCGTACCACTAGTTGTCCAACTAATCCAACCAGCCCACTCACGGTCCGATTTCAGATCCAACTGCGAAAGTTGGACCACTAGTCGGACTAAAAATCGGAACGTGAATGGCCTGTTTTATTGTTTCAATTTTTTTTTCTTTCCTTACATTTAAGTTCGCTTTAGGTAATTACTTTTTAATTATGCTTTCCATTATATGTTTCTCCTTAAAGTTGTTCTATTTATTCTTTCTTTTCTTTAGTTTCGATGTCTTCTATTGTACCGTGTACTTTTGAAGGTAATGTGTTTTCAGTATCTTTTTTAATTTGGGTTTGGTATGTTTTTGACTTGTTTGTTAACACTTTTCTATCGTTTTTTCCTATTTCTCTTTCAGTATGATTTCGACTCCGGCTCTCGCTCTATCTTTCTTATCTTCCTAACTTCAACCCTGAGTTACTGTTACTTTTTTATTTTCGGTGTCGCTTACCTTGTTTTTTTTCTTCGTTTTTACTATTATCTTGAGATTTATCCTCCCAAAAAAAAAATTAACATAATCTCAAGAAAAAACAAATTTAAATATTCCAAATAATAACAAGTTAAAATATCGTTATGTATACTAAAATAAAATGTTTTTTCTCTATTAAGGAATGTAGCCAACTCTCACCATACCAAGATTAAAGAGGCAATTTCATTGTATATGGGCGTATAATTTTTATTTGCCTTATAATTAAGACACCATGAAGCAGCACTAGATCCCCATACTGTTCGGCGCCAACACAGAGATTTTATTATTCTTTGATTATCGAGTGTGACGATGCAATATCGATCGGTATACTTTGTGATAACTGACGATTGAATTTTTTGTATCCTTTTTCATAAGGTACAATGTAATTAAAGTGGCGACAGGAGAGGATTTAGAGTATTTGAAAACAAAATGATTATCTAGTGAAGAGTATTCATAGCTGATATAGCTGAACTTATTTTATCATCCAACTTCAGAAGGTAACTACTTGTTATTCTTTGTTTTTTATTAAGTTTAATATTTAATTTGAATAAAAATGATGGTGACTTACATGGGTATATTGTTGATGTATTATATGTATGTTGGATATATTAGATGTATGTTGGAATATAAACATTTCTAAGCTTGAAAACATAGCTCGATAGTTTGATTAGCTTGTGATTACAGGTTACTTTAATCGCTATCAACATTGACTTAATTTTTCCTCATTAGTCGCTAATTGCATACTTAGATATATTATTTTATTAAAATTGCCAACTAACCGGTATGTTTCGAACAAGATGGCATTGGAAAGAAGCAAGTTGACCACATTACAGAAGACAACTTAACGAAATGGACATAAAGAGAGAACTCGAATCCATAAAAGAAATGAAAAGAAAAATAGAAGTAATCGCGAGAAAAATTCAACCAGCAATCCAGCAATGGAAAACAACATTCCAAAAGAATTCACGAACAACAAAGAACTAATTATTTCGAACGAGCTAACAGAAGTCATAAAAGAAAGAAATAGAACAAGAAGATCATACCAAAGGTCAAGAAGAAAAGAATTTAAAATTTACGGCAATGATATATTTCAAGAAATTACGATAAGATTTAGAAGCCTGATGCAAAATAAGTGGCGCAATATTATCAGAAAAGCAGAAGAAAATCACCCAAATGTATGAACAATGCTAAAAGCAAGAAAATGTAAAACTACGAAACTTAATAAAAAGTGGATACAACTATTGTAAGAAAATGGCAGAAACTCGTAAGCAAAATCAAAATATCTCGGACAAAAAAAAAACCGTAGAAATGGTTAACGAATGCAAGAGAATAAGAATGAGAAATTAATTTGAAGTAAAGGAAGAAGACTAGCGAGTTCAGCTGAAGTTGCAAAAATTATAGGAACATTAAAAGAAAACAGATCCTCAGGAATGGAAGACATCCACAATATTGCACTTAAGGAACTTCCAAAGAAGGTAATAGTGCAATTATACTGCATTTATCGAACTACTGGAAACATAAAAAAATCATCGTTCTACTAAACAAAAGGTTATTAAAACATGCAAAAAAGAAAAGAATACTACAAAAAATAAGACCAATTCGTATTCAGAAGAGGAAGAAATTGAGAAGCACAATTAGTACGAGTGATGAGCGACACGAAAATTCGTTTTAACAGGAACCGAAAAAGACCAATGGCTATTCTCGACATAGAAAAAGCATACGACACGGTTTTGAAAAAAGCTCTTATGTATAAGGTGAACAGAGGTAGATTACCTTATTATTTAGTCAACATATGTAATACATATCTACCTAATAAAACATTTCAAGTTTCAACTGATAACAAGTTCAACCCATTAGAAAGAGTCCACAATATTACCTACTTTGGTGTAAACGATAACGATAACTGGAAAATAAATAAAGAAATAAGAATACGCATTGAAATAGCCAGAGCCGCCTTCTATAAATTAAAGAAAATGGTAATTAATAGAGATATTACGTTAAACCTTAAAGTCAGATTAATACGCTGCTACATATTCTCCACATTGCTGTATGGTATGGAGAGCTGGACCCTTACAGAGACCTTAATGAAAAAATTAGAGGCCTTTGAGATGTGGATTTATCGACGAGTATTGCGGATAAGTTTGGTTAATCGAATAAGAAATGAAATAGTTTTAGATCGAATGAAAAGAGACACAGAAATAACAAAAAACGATACAATTCGAAAGTTTCAATATTTCGGTCATGTAATGAGACATCCAGAGAGGTATAACCTTCTACACCTCATAATACAGGTAAGATCGCCGGAAGGAGAGGCCCAGGCCGACGAAGAACATCCTGGCTCCGAAATCTCCGAGAATGGTATCAAGAGACCACCGCTAATTATTTAGAACCGCCGTATACAAAGTATTATTGCCAATATGATCGCCAACGTTCGATATCGGACAGGGTACTGAAAGAAAGAAGACTGTATCACTACAGGAGCAATGCGGCAAGTTTGATCCTTTTCCAATTAACATGCTCCTTTCCTAACTTGGCTGCAGCGTACTGAAGACGACCAATGGTCAGAAATATGTATATATGGTTGCCTTCCATCGACATACCTATTTGTTTTTTGTTTTCCGGTTTTGTGCGACTCGCCGTTACATTTTACTTTTATTACTCACTCACATTAACCTTTCTACATACATATTTTTTTTATAGCCCTTTTGACGTGACAACGTCTTAAATTAGGTTGTGGCTCGGAGTCACTCATGAAAAGTGTAACGCGCTTACGTCTGTTACGATGAGTCACCGAACGAGAGAGAGGCCCGCCGGACCGGCGAATACCTTGCGTCTCTCTCCCACTCAAACATGATCGGTCCGCTGGTGCGATGCTATTTCTTCTATCATCGTCCTATCCTCAACAAAATCACTCAAATAGAATTAGTTAAGTTTAAGTTTACATGTACAATGTTTTAGTAAACAAAATATATTTCTATAGTTAAAATTTGTGCAATTCTTATTTTCATTCAATTCCTTGTTCCATTGTGCAATTAATAATATTCATATCAATAAATATTCTGCGAGAAAAAGACGTTGTCACGTAAAATCTTCGCCCGTAAAACCGACTTTACAGGCAACCGATTTTTTCTATCCAAATTGTCGAATAAAGGCCTCTCCCATTTCTCGCCATTCATCCCTGTTGTGTGCTAGGCGTTTCCACATTGTCCTGCGACTCTTTTGATATCGTCGCTCCAGCGCATTTGAGGTCTTCCTCTTGATCTCTTCGCATCGTACGGTCGCCAGTTTCCGACTTCTTTGTTCCATCTACCATCTTCGAGACGTTCGTTGTGTCCAGCCCATTTCCATTTTAATTTAGCTGCTTGTTTCGCGGCGTCCTTATTTTTGTTTTGTTCCGGATTGCTTCGTTCGTTTGCCGATCTAATTAGTGAGATACCAAGCATCTGTCGTTCCATGGCTCACTTAGTTTTTCGAATCTTGTCCATGTTCTTTTTTGTGAATATCCAGGTTTGAGCTCCGTAAGTGAGAACGGGAAGGATACAAGAATCGAACACTTTGGTTCGAAGGTTTTGGGGTATCTTTTTGTCTTTCAGTATGTATGAGAGTTTTCCAAATGCGGCTCATCCCATTCTTACTCGTCTGCTTATTTCGGTAGTTTGGTTTTCTTTGTTTACCTTGATATTCTGACCCAGATATATGTATTCTTATCTACATACATACATATATATATATATATATATATATATATATATATATATATATATATATATATATATATATTATATATATTACATTTGAAATTTGAAGTTAACTTCAAGCATCAAGTCAGTAGTAGCGCTTCTCGCTGATGCTTAAAGTTAACTTAAAGTATCAGCGAGAAGCGCCACTAGCTGACTTGACAATGGCAAGTGCGACCTTGTCGAAACGTCGTCACAATAATGGTTTTTATCAAACCAAAATTATTCAACGCGGAGTCAAACCCGGAAAACTACAGAAAGCATGTATTTATATATATATATATATATATATATAATATATAATATATATAAATATATATAAATACAGTGCTTTTACATAAAACTATCCACCTTAAATAACTTTTGACTTCTAATCTTAAGAAAAGCGCAAAAACATGTCAATTAATATTTGAACGGGGAGACCTACGTCATCTTTATACTTGATGTGAAGGTACCCCCTTTCCCCCGTATCATCCCTTTATTTTTTAAAATCACTTCACCCTTTATTTATTTGATATTTGGATTCTACTTGTTGTAATGATTCAAAAATGTATAATACATTTTTGGCTCGAAGTTCCATTCATTTAAAATTAATTGGTACAAGAGTAAATGAAGCAATTCTTAAGCAATATTTGTTTTTCCAATGAATGCTCATTTTATTAAATGCCTTGATGAACAGACATAATTGCCGATACTGAGCTGAGAGTGATCCACATATTGTGCGGACCATTTTTATATCACTTTAAACTGCAATGGTGCATCGTATCTTAGTTACTTAGGCAACTGGTGATCGTATCAGAAAAACAGTAGAAAATGATACTAACCTTTCCGAAGATTTGGTTGTATTTCAACATGATGAAGCTTCTCCCAAACTTTGCTCTACTTGTGCGACAATTTTTTAACGAGACTCTTCCCTCTCGTTAGATAAGTAGAAGAGGACAGATGATGGATTGGCCACCTACCGAATTTAACACCCCTAGACTTCTTCTTATAGAGGTATTTAAAAACAAAATTTATGGTACTCAGCCAGAATCTCTGGATGATTTACGACAAAGAATAGAGGATGAATATGTCGACATTTAAATGCAGGGATGCAATGAGATGCAAGCAAATTAAGGGATGATATGGGAGGTGAGAGGGTGCTTTTCCCAGCAAGCTTAAATATGACATAATTTCCCCCCCTTTCAAAGAGTAATTGACGTGTTTTTGCGCTTTTTCTAAAAATTAGAAGTTCAAAAGTTATTAAGGTGGATAGTTTTATCTCAAAGCACTGTATGTACAAATAACCGTGAAAAATTTATTAGGTATATTAAGTTAGATTGTTCTTACTCACTATCTTTTTACTTATTTTGTTTTTCATAATATTTAGTATATTATAGTCATTACGTTATATTAATATATGCTATTAACTATAGAGAGTCTAATTACTAAATTATCGGTTACTAGTAAAACTTCAACAAAGGCAATTCGAAACCGTTCGTGATCTTCATTATCCTATTTATAGTTAATAAGTGTACCCCGTATCAAATAGAAATGATATATTAAAATAAGAGCGCTGTCGGTAGTTGTGGTACTAAATTCATTGCTTATTAGTTATGCATTAGCAAATCTTTTACACTCTCCCTCATGGCAGCACGATACAGGATCTGCACTCGTTGAAATTATGCACGAATATGAAAATGAGTCAACTCCGAGATACTACGCGGTACATAACAGATCCTTGATTCAATTTAAGATTATATTTCATCTATAAACAAGCTCCCATTCGGACAGCTACATTTAATGTTCTTGTAATATTCTTCTGTGCTTCTTGTTGTTTCTGCTGTATGTTTTGCTCTACGGTAATAATAAAGTGTCGTCTATAGCGGAGTCTCCATAATTCACAAACGAAAAAACTCGAGATAATTTGCATTCATCGTCATGATATTCAAGTAACTTTAAGAATTAGTTCAACGATATTAGATTCTTTTCTCAGTGCATTAGTTTTATCGTCAATAAATGTCTAGGTCGATAAGTTTCTCATATTGACCAATTTTTGATTTAGATTTGTTGTAACTACCTTTTTAACTTTTCATAATTAATATCCAAATATTAACTTTTGATATTCATCAACTCTGAGATAGCGCGTTAATATCCAAATATTAACTTTTGATATTCATCATTATTTTTTTGATCAAATATGCATCATTCAACTTATGGATTAATGATCATAAATGAACTGAAAAGACAAGCAAAAAAAAAGAGAAGAAGGAGAACCCTTCTTTGATTTTTAATATATTAACCTGTGTGTGTATACTAGGTCGTACAATATAACACATATCTTTTCCATTTTTCTTATTTTCTGTCCGTCCGTGCGAACGTTCAGTTTTAGATTGAAAAACTCTATTATAATCTATAATAGAGATAGTCTTTCGCTATCTATATAAATAGATAGCGAACCACTGATGATTCCCATTCAGCACTTAAAGCTATTACGGCAAAAACTGTTAAAACGGAAATACTCACTACCGCTTTTGACAAAGAAAAAATAATAAAAAATGTATAACTGACAAATGCTGATAATATATTATACACTTATTTTGAAAACTGATTCGTGATATCAGCGTGCAAAAATACAAAGAAAAACATGTCTTGATTAACTTCGGTCATAAAAATTTTTCACTTCCAGTGAAAATTTTTTTAACTTGCGGTTTATTTTTAATCTTTTTAGATGTAGGTAGGTTTGGTCAGCTCGTTGCTCATCTTTTTCTTTAAGGCAAAATCCTAACCTTTCAGTAAATGATCAATTTGATTTTGATCCACAACTTTGCTTACAAAATAACAGTTGGCACAGAAAATTGATTTTCGCACCGATAAAAATTTTCGCCCATTCATTCAATGTATTAGAAAAAAATGATCCAAGTCACTTTTTTCGGTAGAATGCGAATATATTATAATGATACATGTGCCAATTTTACTGTAGCTGCTTAAAATTTTGATCCCAGCTTTCTTATAAAGCTGGGACCAAATCAAAATTCCCTTGGGAACAAACAAAAGCTTTGGTCAAAGCTTTTGATTGTGTAAATCACGACATTTTGATAAATAACTAAATTTCTACGGAATTCGAGATTTTTCTTTGAATTAGTTCCAATCTTACTTGAGGAATAGGAAACAACTTCTTCTTCTTCTTTAAGTGCCATCTCCCGATCGGAGGTTGGATATCATCATCACTATCTTTACTCTATCTACTTCTGCTCTGAAGAGTTCTATAGAACTGCATTTAAACCAGTCCCTTAAATTCTTCAACCATGACACTCTTCTTCTTCCTATACTCCTTCCTCCTCTTCTCTTTCCCTGTATTATCAGCCTTAGCAGTCTGTCCCCTCATTACGTGTCCCAGATATTGTAACTTTCTTATTTTTATTGTGTTTAATATTTCGCATTCTTTGCCCATTTCTCGCAATACTTCCGTGTTAGTTTTCTTCTGTGTCCACGCTATTCTAAGCATCCTCCTGTAACACCACATTTCAAAGGACTGTAACTTATTTATGTGTTCTTGCTTTAATGTACAGCTTTCAAGTCCACATTGCAGTATCGAAAACACGTAGTATCTCAATGCTCTTACTCTCAGTTCTAATCTAAGGTCTTTGTTGCAGAGAATTGTATTCATTTTTACAAACGCATTTCTTGCTATTTCTATCCTTGCTCTTATTTCGGTTGTTTGATCATTATTGTCTGAAATCCAGGTTCCTAGGCATTTGTATTTATCAACCCTTTCTATCGGTACATTTCCCAAATGTATGTTTGTTGGTATATTTGTTTTCTTTGTTATTATCATGTATTTGGTCTTTTTTATATTCATTTTTAGTCCATATTTTTCACAGAAACTGTTTGTTTTGTTTAGCAGTAATTGGAGTTGTTCAGCAGAGCTTGCCATAATAACGGTGTCATCTGCATATCTTATGTTGTTAATAGATCTTCCGTTCAACTAGGAAACAACTAGTTAGAGCAAATGATACCATATATTCATAAAAACATTGTATGTAGAGTACCACAAGATTTAGTATTGGGTTCTCTACTTTCGCTTATCTGTACAAATGACATCACTAACTTAAAAATCGATGGAAATTTTTTCTTTTTGCTGATAATACCAGTATTACCTAGAGGAACTCAAATTTTGCTACTTTTCATGCAACTATAACTTCTGATCTACTTAAAATAAAAACCTAGTCCGACTCTTATTTACTCTCTTTTAACGTGGATAAGACAGTAGCATTATCCTATAAAGGAGCTCTTTAACCCTTGCTTCTTAATAACAGCCAGATCAGTACGTTTATTCTGCAAAATTTCTTTATATTTTTATAGACAGCAACCTTAAAAAATGGGGCCTTCATATCGATTTGTTAAGTGAGAAACTAGCCTCAGCTTGCTATGCAATAAGATCTGTTTCGAAAGAATTCAATTTAGCTACTTCCAAAATAACATATTTTCCTTTGTTCGAGTCTCATCTTTGATATGGCCTATCTTTTTGGTGTTCTAGTACAGCTGCCCAATCTGATGTTATTTTTAAATTACAAAAAAGAGTAATACGATATCTTTTTGGCCTCAGTAGAATAACACATTGCAGAAGCTACTTCAAAAATCACGGGATTTTAACTCTTTCCTCTTTATATAAATATTCTAGAAACTATTTGCTTAATTCATAAACATCTACATGTTTTTCCAGCAAGACCTAATCATGACTACTCAACCAGAAATTAAATCTTTGATCTGTATTTACCGATTCCGTCCACTGAGTTAGTAAAGAAATCTATATTATATTCGGCAAAAAACTTATGCAACCATCTTTCTTTGCAACTTAAATCTACAACTTATTTCCTTAAGTCCCGTAAATTGACAAAAGCCTATCTATCTGAAAGACCATATTATTCAGTGGAAGAGTTCCTTAACCAATTAACTAAGAAATTACAGTACGTTTTTACAGTTTTTACAGTAGTTCGTAAGGTTTTATTATGCAATTTGCACTTTAGTTAAATTTTGCAATGGCTTGTAGAATTTATTATCTTTTGTTTTGTGGTATTGACGATTTATGTGATTTTAGTAAATTTAAATTGTTATTGTTACTTTTTTAAATTTTTGAGCGCTTTGTCCATAAAATTGTACAATTTTCAGTGACAATAAAGCATATTTCTATTCTATTCTATTATATTCTCTCTTTTAGCGATAATGACTGTATTGTCGGCATAACGAATGTTATGTATATTTTCACCATTTATTCCTTCTGTACAGTTTTCAAGTACTTGTGTAAAAAACTCTTTGGAGTATATATAAAATATAGTGATGGTAAAAGTACCAGCCTTGTCTCACACCTCTACTTAGCTGTTGCGCATTCGTGCTATTTTTCATCTTCCATTCGCTTTACACATTCAATATGAATGTTTAACTTTGTCGAAAGCTTTCTTATAGTCTATAAATGCTCAAATAGATGTTTTTGTTGGTCATGAAATTTTTGTGCAAGACTTCTTAAACTATACAGAGCTTCTAATGTTCCGAAGCCATTACGAAAGCCAAACTGTCTATTACTCATATCCGCTTCACACTTTCTGCATATTCTTGCATGTATAGCCTTTAAAAATGTTTTTATTAGTTGTGACATTAAGCTGATATCTATGGTCATTACATTGTATGGGATTCTTGATTTTTGGTAGCGAAACAAAGGTCGAGAGTAGCCAGTCTGTAGGTATCTCAACATATTTTTATATGTTGTTAAAGAGGATAGTTATTGCGCTTAAATTGTCTTCGTCGATAAGTTTAATCAGTTCGATGTGAACTTTATCTAGCCCGGGGGCCCTGCAAGATGCTGTAATATTTATAGCACATTGGACTTCAGATTTTAATGTTTTTGGAGTTTCCTCGCTATCAATTTTTGTTGGTTCCGTTCTTGTATCTATGGAAAGATCTTCAATAAATTTAGTCCATACTTGTTTTATTTTAATTGGTTTATTGTTTATGTTTTTGTTAATTAACCGGTTAGGTGTGTTTGTTCGGGGTGTTCCAGATAATTATTTGATTTTTAATGTAAACAATAATAATCATGCAATTTCTTCTGCAATCGTAATATCAAACAGAAGAACAACTTGAGAATATATAAATAATAGATTAAAAAAAACACGAGAGTGTATAAGAAAACTGACTCTGAGATAGCGCGTAAAGCATGACTAGAAACGCACGAATGAGAATATATAACATCTAAAGAATAATTACCTTCTATTAGACCTAATGGCCTGAAAATTTGATAATACGAATTTCTAAGCAGAAGTAAAAGAATCATAAGATCGAACAGAATAAATAAGGCGGACATAAAGAAAAAATGAATATGACCTTTAGTTCATTGACAGAATAGATAGAGATGAAGAGAACTGTTGAAAGAAGGGTTTCGCAGTTATCGTCTAATAAACTACAAGCCCATGGGACATTTTTAATGAGTCATTTGACCTAGCATGAACAACATATAAATCAATACTACAATATGTTATTAATAGACTTCGGCAAATATGCAAATAATAATGTAGAAAATATGCGCATAAATATGCACGTGTTTACCCGAAATATGCAAATATTTTACAAAATATGCATACAAATAAATAAAAAAATCGTAAAATAGTAACAATTTTATTTAAAAAAAAACTGTACATAACTAAATACTTCCTACTATTCATTAATATTTACATTTATTTTAAGTAACTACATCATTTTTAAGTATGAATAAACTTATTTAGAATTATGGTAACAATAAATGACCAAGTGGTGTTCAAAATTTTCTAACAAAAACTTGTGGCTTCTGTCTGAATACATATATTTATATATGGAAAAACTTCGTTCAACATCAACTGATGTAACGGGAGCATTTTTCAAACTAACCAAAACATTTGGTTCTAAATTATTTGTTTCCGAAATATTTCCAGCTAGAACACTGACTACTTCAGAAAGAATATGGTAACCTTTATTTTTTTCCATAGTAGCTTCAAATTTTTTTAAAATATCTTTTCCAATATTACCTCTAACGTTCCGACAACATGACGCAAATTCTTTTATTAATGCTGTACTTTCGAACAATGACAGTTTTGGTGATTCTAACTGAGTAATTGTTTTTTGAACAAAACTAAAATTTGATTTTATAAATGAAAGTTCTTGTTGAAGCAAGTTACTCTGAAAAGTTTGTTTAGAATCCAAAAGAGATTGGGAACTTTCATCTGTTAACGTATCAATTATGTTCTTTATTTTAACAAAATGATCTGCATAAAAATTAGCTGCTTCTAACATGTTCCCCATCGCGTTAAAATAGGTTGTGGTGGAAGAGGAATGTTAGGTAGCATTTCTTTTAAAGTTGAATTCTTATAGGAGATTTAAGAAATACTTTTTTGACACTGGATATCATGGTATTTACAAGAGGAAACTTTTTTCGTATTTCCTCTGCAACTCTGTTTAATCCATGCGCTACACAAGTAACATGTATTAAATCTGGGAAAAATATTTTTAAATTTTGTCCTGCTTTCACCATATAAGGAGCAGCATCCGATAAAATAAGCAGTAATTTATTAGAAGGAATAGTTGTCGGAAGAAAAAAAGTTGCTAATGTTTCTTGTATAAAACGCGAAATTGTTAAAGCATTTGTTTTCTCAAGTTGATGGCATGAAATAAGATGAGATTTTGGTAAGGTATCTTCTTTAAGAACACCAATCAATAAATGAGCAATATACTTTCCTGAGGAATCAGTGGTTTCGTCTACAGATATGTAAAAATAATTATCTGCAATTTCTTCCTTAATATTAATTAACACCGACGAGTATAGCCCGTTCACATTATTTCTTCTTAGAGACCGATCACTTGGAACATTAAGTTTGCAATATTTTTTTAGAAACGAACTAAAATTTACATTTGCTAATTTTGAAAGCGGTATGGTTGCAGACACTAATGCGCGACACAAGTCTTCATTAAAAGTTTCTTGCTCATCTAATTTTTTTGAAGTAGATTGGAAACATTTAGCCATTGAAGTTTGATGTTTTCCTCCTATTTTTCCTTTTTTTTTGCAATGTGTGAAGCAGTTCTCACATGTTGGTCTATCTGAAATTTCTTCTCACATGCTATCTATAAATAAAAATAAAAACCTTTATTTTAACCCAACCTTTAAAATATAAAAATATACAAGGTGTTTTTGGTTAATCAAATAACTGGTTTGGAAAAAAAAACACTCGCTAAGTGTTTTAATGCAGTATTAATCCACAAATTAGTTTTTGTTACTAACCATTAGTACATCATATAACTTATTTTAAAATTCAACAAAAGTTTTTTTTTTGTTAATTCAATTACAATAAAAATAATTGTGTTTTAGAATAGCTGACTTCATAAAAAAAAGTAAAGGTGAAAAATTTTTCTAAATACACACCATTGTATTGTACCATGGACAATTTTTTCTCACTAAAGGAAGCTATTTTTCATTTAAAAACAACCTCTTCTTCTTCTTCTTTTGGCATCATAACCCTGGATGGGTCTTTGCCTGTCTGGCTATGTCCTTCCATTCAGATCTCTCTTGTGCCCTTCTTCTCCATTGTCTTATGTTCATTGTTTTCAGGTCGTCTTCCACGTCATCCAACCATCTCGTTCTGGGCCTTCCTTTTTTTCGCCTTCCTATGGGCTTCCATTGTAACATTTTCTTGTTGTTTTTGCATCGTTTTGTCTCTGCACATGTCCCAGCCATGACAGTCTTTGACTTTTCACAAATCTTACAATGTCATAACCTTCATTTAACTCATTAACCTCGTCGTTTCTCCTGATTCTCCATGTGCCATCTTCCTCTTGTACCGGGCCATATACTTTCCTCAGTATTTTTCTCTCGAATGTCCTGAGTTGGACTTCATCTTTTTTCGTCATTACCCAAGTTTCACATCCATAGGTTACTACGGGTCTAATCAGTGTTCTGTAGATAGTCATTTTGGTTTTTTTGTCTAATAATTTCGATGTCATCAATCTTTTATTAGCATAGCATGTACGATTCCCGCTGGAAATACGTGCATTAATTTCGCTACTTACGGAGTTATTCTGATTGATTTCTGTGCCGAGATATGTAAAGGCATCCACTCGTTCGATAGTATAGCTGTCTATTGTGATATTATTTTCATTGTCAGTTATTCTTTTGACTGTCATATACTTCGTTTTTGCTTCGTTTATTTTGAGACCTCTTTTTCTTGCTTCAGGATCAATTTGTTTGAACACTTCCATTAGTCGTGGCTTATTCCTACTAATGATGGCTACATCGTCTGCATATGCAGTAATTTGTACTGATTTGGTGTTTATATGGCCGGTTATATTGGTTTTTCTGATGACTGCCTCAAGAACTAGGTTGAATAGCATGGTTGATAGGGCATCTCCCTGTCTTACTCCCTTGTTGATGTTAAACAAGGGAGTCAGTTCTCCATCTACTCTGACTGCGGCTTTTGAACCCTGCAATGTCATTTTTATGAGGCTGATGTATTTCTTAGGTATACCTAGATTACAAAGGTCTTCCAGCATTTTGTCTCTTTTCACACTATCAAAAGCTTGTTTAAAGTCTATATACATATTATATAGGTCTATGTCGTATTCATAAGCTTTTTCTTGTATCGTTCTTAGTATGAATATGTTATCTGTAGTGGCTCTATTTGGTCTGAATCCATTTTTGGAATCCATGGTCTGAAATTCCAAAAGAATTTAATTTTTTGTAATTTTAACACCCTGTATCTCGAAAAGTAAATAAGTTTGACCCCTCATTAACTATATCGTTTTGTTCAATTTTCGAGAAGTATCTACAGTCAAACGTTGTAAGTGTCATTTGAAACACCCTGTATGTATGAAATATTAGATATTTAATAGAAAATATTAGATACTTACAATTTTGCCACAGACTGAACAGTAGATTTTTGTCCCATATCCATAGACAGCTCTTTATAAGGTTTAATCCAAGTTGAAGCACTGGTTGTTTTAGGCATTATAAAATCACAATCTTCCTTTTTGTTACGCACAACGAGTGTTTACGCTTTGATATCAAAACAAAAATGATTTACAAATCTGAGCATCAAATTAGAAATGTTTAGGTACCTAATTCAATAAACTGGGAGATTTTGGAAAATCCCTAAATTAGGAACAAAACTATTAGCCGTTTACCTGCTGTTAAGATACAATAAATTGTAGATAGATTTGGGGATTAGATCATAAAATGCAAATGAGCGAACCCTTAGCGATTATCCAATAACTGAATGCCTCAGTGACCGAGACTTTCTAAGAATGTTGAGGGCTACTTAAATTGATCTTCTTTGAAATTGTAAATGTTTTGTACCTGTAGAGGATTACGTACTTAGATCATTTCTTGATTAAAATGACTACAAAATTTTATACAAGAATTGAAATAAATTGGTATGTTTAAAAATTTTCAAATACAGTATAAAAATCTGAACTTTTATGCACTTTATGCAAACTTTTATACAAATATGCCAAAATATGAAATATTTGCATAAAATATGCACAATATGCAAAATATGCAATATGCATATTTGCCGAAGTCTAGTTATTAACTTTAAAGCTATGCCGCTAATTCTTATCGGTACACAAAGCTTCTTCGGTACTTCAAATTAAGGGTTGCTTCTTAAATTTCTCACCCCTTTTCCAGCCGAAATATACGTCATTGTAAAAAAAATAATTAACGTACCAATTCGAAACTTTGTGTATAAATGCCGTACTGTGTCAAATTATCGAAAATGGGAAAAAAGTTTTAAGAAAATAACAAATTTTCCCTGCTCCTGGTACCAATATTTTTGTACTACATTAGGTTGCAGGTTATTATTTTTGTATCGCTTCTCTAAGTTGTAAATGCCGTACAAAAATGTTTGGCCAAAAATACTTACCCCGTTGAGTGGTAAGTTTACCTTACCTGTGATTCACATATACTGATAAGAATTGACAGCATATTTTGCAAAAATTCTTCTTTTTCTTCTTCTTTTCCTTCCTCTTTATAAGTAATTCTGCTTATTCGTTGGCGGAATACCTCTATGGAAGGTTGTCACCCTATCTTTTGCGCGGTCAACCGATACTTCTTTTGCCAATTGGTGATGTATGTCTTGCTATTTTTGATGGTTCTTCCCCATTCTGCTTATGTGGTTATGCCATTCTTTTTTTCTATTTTGTGTTAATTCATTAATACACTGTACGTTACATTTTCTTCTAATATCTTTACTTCTCTTTCGATCTCAACGTATTTCCTGTAATTCTTCTCAGAACTCTCATCTCTGCTGTTTCCAGTAGCTTTTACGTTGTGGCTGTGTCAGATCTTGTTTCTGAGGCATATCTCATTATTGGTTCTGGCTTTATAAATTCTTGACTTCATCCCAGTGTTAATGTGTCTATTTTGCCATATAGTGTTATTAAGGCATCCTGCCAGTCCATTTGCTTTTTGTACTTGATCTCTCCCTTCTTTGTCCAGGTCTCCATAACTGGACAGTGTAATTCCCAGGTATTTTATTTCCATTACTTGGTCAATACTGATGTCATTAATTTCTCTTTTACATCTGGTTGGTTCTTTGCTGACTACTATTATTTTATTTTTCTGAGATGAGATTGTCATATTAAATTCTTTTGCTCTTATGTTAAATCTGTGGACCAGTCTTTGCAGACTATTTTCATCTAGGACTATCAATACTGCGTCGTCTGCGTAACAGAGTATTTTTATTTCTTTGTTTCCCATCATATACTCTCTTCCTTTGTTAACGTTTTTGATGATTTTATCCATAATTAAATTGAAGAACACGGGGCTTAATGAATCCACTTGTCTTATTCCGCTGCCAATTTTTATAGGTTTGTGTAAGTTGTTGATATATTCTGACTTCCATTTTGTTGTATTGGTAAAAATTTTCAATAGTTTTTATAATTTTTTAGGGGAAGTTATCTATTATACAAAAGATGGCTTTCTCTGTTACAGCTTATTTAAAATCAAGTGGCGAGCCCTTCCGCGAAATAGTTAATCGGGTAGGCAATAGAATATCTATGATCAGACCCATGCAGTGGCGTTGCAATATTAAACAAATTAAATTATTTGAAATCGCACTAATTACAAAATTATTACTCACTTAAATAATAAATGGAGTTTGATTGTACACAGATTGTTTTATAGATACGAAACTTTTTGTTTGTTATAATACCATCTTTATTAATTGATACTCTATAAAGTTTGGTCAAAGTTAATTTCAAATTTAGTATCAGTTACCTTAAAACCGTAATTATAAAGTCATTATTAATGACTCCTTAACGACTCGTTAAGGACATACAAAGAACTAATAAGAACTATTTCCGATAATTTCTAGTCACTGGATTTCAAACGAGTTCGTAATTTAGTCCATTATGTTGTCGAGTCTCAACAAGAAAGGTGCTACCATGCGTATTAGAACTATTTTGTAGAATGGAGATGGTTAAGTGTAGTACGAGTAAACAGATCAGATTAACACCAGAATCCAGAGAAATAGTTTACAATGTATTTAAATATATGCAAATACTATTTCCTGAAGATAATCGAACCAGTATTAAACAACGTGTGAGTAAAGCTACTGGACTATCTTTACGTATAGTAGAAAGGATCATTCAAAAAGCGAGTATGTTAACAATCGCAAAGTCAAATAATACACTACAATTTCCAGCTACAACACTTGCTAAAAGGAAAGCAACCATGACAGACTTGAGGGAGTATGATAAACAGTTCATTAGAAATACCATTCATCGTTTTTATGAGACTGAACGTTGTCGTGTATCATTGAGACTTTTGCAGAAAAGGCTTGAAGAGTGGACTGGAAGTGTGGGTACTCTCTACAGAATTGTGAAAAATTTGAGATTTAAATGGAAGAAAACGAAAGATAATCGACGTTTAAAATTGAACGGAATGATATTCGTACTCCACGCATTAAATATTTGGACAAAATTAAATATTACAGAAGCGAAGGTAAGTCAATTGTATATGTTGATGAATACTATGTACATGCAGGGCACACTACGCCAAATAGCTGGACAGATGACAGTGGCAAAGGATTGTTCAAAAATATTTCAAAAGGAAATAGGTTATCGTACATGGTGGTAAGAAGATGAGTTTCATATAGAATGCTCTTTTGATTTTCAAGTCAGGAGCTAAGACAGGAGATTATCATAATAATATGAACTCAAAAAATTTTGAAAAATGGATGAAAGAAGAGGTAATCCCCAATTTACCTGTGGATCTGTTGTTGTTACTGATAATACCATAATGTACAAATTATAAAGCCAGTAATTCACCAGTAATTCTAAAAAAATGGATATGATATCTTGGTTGATAGAAAAAAATTTACCATTTGTAACGTCAATGTTAAAACCGCAATTCTATGAAATCATTAAATGACACAAACAAGATCATATTCAATATAAATTTGACAAAGTGTTGCAAGAATATGGACATGTTTCATTAAAACTTTAGCCATATCATCCAAACTTGAATCCTATAGAAATGCTACTCTAGCAACAGGAATTTGCTAGAGTAACTGTAGATAACTGGAAGAAAGTGTGTGAACATGTTGTCAAGGTTGAAGATAAGTATTTGGAAAGTAAACGTCGCATAGATGTAATTACTGAAGAATTAAGGATTGATTTAAATGATTCTAGTGACGACGACAGTGCATCTGATTATGAAAGTGAATAATATAATTTAACATTACGATGTACCTATGTAACCTATGCGAATATAAGTTTTCCAAACTGTCCTGTATGTATGTATTATTTTTTTACCTCATTACAATCATTTCGTATATTCTTCGTCTATTCTTAAATTTGCGACGTTTAAGTAAGTAATAATATATATAAATATTAAAGGTTTTAAAAGTTAAAACAATCTTTGTAATTAATATGTATTAATACTGTAATCTGTATACGCATCTATGGTTTCACATACAGACAATATTTGTATGTGATATATTATAATAATATTAATTAAAGTGTAGTACAATATTGCCAAAAATATAATCTAATATCATTGTTTAATAAATTGTGTGTACCTATCTTTATCAATTTGATTTAAATCATAAATATTTTTTGGAACGCCACTGCTTTGTTTGGTGAGGCTTTAATGTCCCTAGAAATTTCCGCCACTACAGTTGAAACATACTCTAAACGCTTTCTTTGAGTCAATCAGACACAGTTTTCAAAATTGTTATAACATATTTTAGTATTGTTTTATATGTGATTTATGATGGGTCATACGACCCATTAAAAATGTCCAATGGGCTTGTAGACTATAATGAAAAAGGAGTTTTCGTAATCACTGGTATTAAAAGTTTACTATATTTATTGTGAATAAGTAACAATTTTATTTTTAAGTATATTTTGACATTTCTATTTCCACTTCGGAAATCGTACTCAAAATAACAGATCTTTTGTCGATATATTTTTTCGCGACAGTTGTGGTAAAAAATGACTACATTTAATTTAGATATCGATCTAACAAACCAAATTCCCATGTCAACTTCTTGCTATTTTAAAATGTTTATTTCGTGATAAAAAGCTGCTTAAAACGAACGATTGAACCATTAAGAAAAAATGAAGTACCGTTTGGCACCCATAGTAATCACTACATAGAGTACATTTTATAATTTAAATATCTCACATTCACAATCTTATCGTAAATGTACTTCATCTCTGTAAATATTATAAGTAGGTACAAATACCAAATCGGAAAACATTAAGTGACTTCACACTTTTTTTAGAGAAGGAAGAATAACTTTTATGGCACAAACGATAATCACCCTGTAATTAGAAAGGCAAAAATTCAATTACAGCCTTACTCGTGTAGACCATCAATTACAATAATGGCCTCCGATCAATGTTTGACAACAATTTGAACTTGTGGCCATTCAAATGAAACATACAGAGGTAGGCCAGTATAACACTAATATAATTTTCAATTAATTTTTGTCTGCTATGAAAAATATTTTGTAAGATCTAAAAAAAGAAAATTTATATATTATTGCTTAGTTTATCTCTCTACCTATTTTGAGGGCGGCCCATACTCCGATGTCCTACTGGTGATTTTTTTGAGGATAAAATATTTCGTTTGTGGTGGCAAAACATTGACCAAAACATTTATTGACAAAGACGAGACAAGGCTCCTTCGCAAATTTTAGATTCAAAATTATCAAATATTTCGCCAATGTTCGTAATAGCAAACAAAATGTGTCTACAGTCCCAAACCCTTCTTTCAGTGCGTCACTAATTTTGACGTCATATAGGATTTTAAGAATGTCGAGAATTATTGCACGACATTTTATTTAAATCTGACAGTTGCAGGATCGTATCGGTTAAATGTGAAAAGGTTATTTTTTTTTAGATATAGAATAAAAACTTTAACAATTAAAAATTGTTTTTTAATTAACATATTAAAGGTTCCGTCTTGTATATAAATTTTTATTGCGCATTATATTGGAACGGCAGTTTGTCATAATTCCTATTCTATACATTCCAAGGAAAGTGCTTAATTAGCTAAGATTTCCCATCTCCAATAATTCAAGTTTCGTCATGGTTGTTGAGACACGTATATGCCTCCCTTTTAACCATTCTACTAAGAGTGTTTAGTCCAACTTGTATTTGGTATTTTTGGTATGAAGGGTAACATGTTGGCCTAAAATGATCAAGAAAAAATTTAAAGACGCTAGTGATATTTCAGTAGGTTATCGCAAACTATATTTTGATACAAACCTTCACTAAACATTCTGCATACACGAATTCTAATAACATGTTCATAGTTATTGGTTAATGAACGGCAGAAACTGGTAACAAAATTGTCCCAGCCTCTTTTCTAATTGAAAATAATTTAATAATTTTAATATTATTCTTTATTCCTTCTTGGTATATCTCGGCATATTTAAAATTTTTATGACAATAAATACAAAATTAAATTTTCACTGTAAAATGAAAATACTAACCTGGAATGACAATTATCATTTTATCAGTTGATATTGTGAAAGTACTGTCACGATCGAGACCATCTGCGTCAAATTATATTTATGCGCATTATTGATTGGGGATGTTCTTCTTCTTTCTGAACCTCGTTTTCCAAATATTTTTCCTTGCAGGTATGGCTTGAAGGAGAGCATATCTGAATTTATTTCGCATAATATGTCCGAAGAAATGTAACTTTCGAGATTTGATGGTGGTCAGTACCTCTCGGTTCTTATTCATACTTCTGAGGACCTCCTCATTTGTGACTCGGTTAGTTCACGGGATCTTAAGCATTCTTTGGTATAGCCACATCTCAAATACTTCCAGTTTTCTGCACATATCTTCGTTCAAGGTCCACGATTCAACACCATAAAAAAGGACAGAGAAGACGTAGCATCGCAGTATTCTTACTTTTATATCAAGAGAGAGGTTGTGACTCTTGAAGAAGGCCCCCATCTGATTGAAGGTGGATCTAGCTTTTCCGATGCGTGCTCTAATCTCCTGGTTGTTGGTCCATTCATCATTTATTATGGTGCCGAGGTAGTTGTAGTGTGTCACTCTATCTATTTAGCGTATTCTACGTATTCTAAGTTCTATTTATAATAATCAAAGACTCACGTTTTTTAGCTTAATGCGTTAGAGAGAATTCGATCAACTATGACGCACTGAAAAAAGGGTTTGGGACGGACTATAAATGTTTACTGGAAAGTTAGTCTGACGAAATCTATTTCGTTTAAAGAGTGCAATGGAAGGATAGAGAAGATATACAGATAATATTTTAATTATTAATTAATAATTTTTAAAAAAACCTATTATGGAAAAGGGAAGAGAGTATTACGCTTACTATTAATATATTAATAAAAGTTAAATGACCATGTAGTTTAACCAGTACATTAAATATCCATGTAGTACCTTTATCTATAATTATATCTCTTGTAGATATTCTATACTGCAAGTTTGAGAGTAAAGACAACTGATCATGTCTATCGGAGTGGAAGATCCGGCAACGGAAGAATAACACAACAAAACCATGAGCCCCCTTCAGCTCGTTAGCAATCGAACCCCCCAAGTAAAAGGAAAGGACGCGCCCAGAAAATCTAAAAAGTTTATTAAAATATGCATCTCTAACGTCAAAATCATGTACGAAGCAGGCAAAATTTATAATGCCATCCATAAAATGGAGAAAATGAATATCGATATAATTTGCATCAATGCGATGGCTTAATACCGAAAAATTTAGCTTCCTCTCACGCTCTACTTCAGTGATTTGAATTGTTGTTTTAGGGACAACTTGTCAATTTTGACCTATTTTGGACCTATTTTGACCTCAGTTAGTTTTTAACATAATATTAATTATGATGCAAACCAAGATTTATAAAACTTCGATAAATTTTTTTATTTTATGATGAATTTCAATTCATCAATTTTTTGATAATTTAAATAATCTCAGTTTCATATCCATGACACATCTCAACAACTGTCAACTTCTTTAAAGAATCATTTAAAGGACCGGCATTTGATTCTGCGCATTCTGTCTGCCGCCTTAATTTCAATCAAATGTTTCTTTCTCAAAATTTTTTATTGAGTTTTTTTTGGAATCCAATGTTCTGTTTTTATGTGCTATTTCAAAGAAGTGACAACTTTTATAAAGGAAATTGTGGATTTTCCACCAAAATGGGATCTCCATTAAGTAGAGGTGCTTTTAAAAATTGACTCTGAGATAGCGCG